>NC_060138.1:564866815-565169845 GCF_021461385.2 Schistocerca piceifrons
AACGCGAACAAAACGGCCAACGTCTCGCACTCGTAGACGGAGTAATTAAGTTCGGCACCAATTAACGGACGAGATGCGTGAGCTAATGGCTGCCTCTGCCCTTCGAACTCTTCGAGGAGAACAGCTGAAATACCAGCATTAGCCGCGTCAGATTGGACAATAAACCTTTTATTAAAGGCTGGTACTCGGAGAACCGGAGGACTGGATATGACTGCCTTAATGTGCTCGAATGCAGCCTCCTTGGCGGGGCCCATTCCGGCGCAATTCGTTCAAGGGCGCTGCCAGCTGAGCAAAATTTGGGACAAAATGCCTAAAATAGTTCGCCATACCTTTGAACCTAACAATTCCGCGCATGTCAGTAGGCGGAGGCAAAGCGCGTAGGGCCTTAGTGAGCTCTTGGTCGATGTGAATACACTGACCGGACACTATGTGACCTAAGAAGCAGACCTGCTGCCTGGCGGCATTGCGGTTCTAGGCGCTCCAGTCTGGAACCGAGCGACCGCTACGGTCGCAGGTTAGAATCCTGCCTCGGGCATGGATGTGTGCTATGTCATTAGGTTAGTTAGGTTTAAGTAGTTCTAAGTTCTAGGCGGTTGATGACCTCAGAACTTAAATCGCATATTGCTCAGAGCCATTTGAACCACTTTTTTGCTACCCGGCCAACGTCCTCTTACTAGGTTTAACAGTCAACCCGGCTCCCTGTAATCTCGCAAGAACTTGCTGGTAATGATCCAAACGGTCCTGAAACGAACGCCTATAGATAACTAAGTCGTCCAAATAATTATACACGCAAACTAACTTCAAGTCACCCAGAATATTAGCCAGCAAACGACTGAGAACTGCCGCACCGGTTGCTAGACCCAAGGGAACTCTGTTAATCTCAACTAAATTCCTATCTGTACTAAATGGGGTAACATGTTTAAAGCTATTGGAATCTGATAGTAAGCCTGGTTCAAATCAAGAACAGTCAACAAGTTAGTGCGAGCAAACCAAGTGAAAGAATTTTTCAGATCAGGCAGAGACACAGATTCGAGGACAACCTTAGCGTTCAAACGGCGGTAGTCAACCACAGTTCTAACATCGCGCCCCTGATCCTTAGGAACAAGGATTATGGGGGAAACATAAGCAGATGTAGAAGGCCTAATGACTCTTTGTTGGAGCATTTGTGATATTTTAAGCTTGAGTTTCTCCACTTTAGGGGCTGAGAGGTGATATGGGGCCTGCCTGACCGGAATATCGTCGGACGGGCGGATATGATAACTAAGAACATTAATTACCACCAAGTTATGACTAAGAAGCCGAGGAAAACCAATAACAAATCCCGTAATTGAGAAGCCTGATGCGGTGAGAGATGGGTAAGATCAAACTCATTAGCCACCGCCTCAACGGTCAATCCGCCGACATTCCCATGCACAATACGTTTAGCGCACTCACCGAAACCAAACATTTCTACAAGAGCGAACTTAAAGAAAAAGGTGCGCCCAGAATAAACCAAGACATGTACAGTCTCATTGATGAAATCACACCCCAAAATTAGATCAACCGGCAGTTCTTTGACCAAGGCTAATGACAAAGGCCAAGAAAAATCCCCTACTGAAATACTTCCTCGGACCCAACCGTGCAAAGGCAACACTTGGCAGTTGGCCACCCGACAAATCTGCACCGGAGAAGGAACCGAACGAAGTTTCGTAAGATGCCCAAGATCTAAAAACCACTCGAAGCTCAATAATGAAAAGGAGCTGCCAGAATCCAAAAGAGCACAAATCCTTGCGCCACCTGCTCGAGTATAAACGGAAGGCAAGGGCGGTGATAAGGGAGCAACAATACGGGTGCGCCAGGGTCTAAAGGCTCGATCCCGAGGTCGCTTCTCTGTCCGGCGTCGTTTATTCGCTGTGGGTGCAACAACTGAAGCAACGTCGGGTTTCCCTTCTAATGACTTCAGCGGATGTAGAGACTTTTGCAACCAGCACCGACGGCCTGCCCCCTAAACCTCATGCCGTAAATCGTTCCCAAGTGTCAATACCTATAGTGCTACATCCGCGTTACGGAGCTCTTTCCAGGTTGAAGGCTGCTTATGGAAGACAAAATGCGACTCATCCGCCGCTCGAATTCCTCTACGAGCAATATACACCAATTCTTGTTCAGGCAAATCAATCAACAATGCCAAAGAGCCCGTCTGAACTCCGTCGACATACTGGAGAGGCCATGATGACTCTTTTTCAAGTACAGGCCTATGTCCTGTGGATACATGTTACGTTTCTTTAATGCAGTGGTTTCCATTGCCTTCTGCATCCTCATGCCGTTGATCGTTGCTGATTCTTTCGCCTTTAGGGGCAGTTTCCAACCACAAGAAAAAGAGAGCGTCGTGAACCTCTGTCCTCTCTTCCGCACACTTTTTCAAGATCGTTGGCAGAATGAGTACGACTTCTTGTGCCGAACGGCTGACAGAAATATTAATAGAAATTTGAGCGGTGGTGGGTTTCGAACCTGGGACGGAGTCCGTTTTCGTCAGCTATCGAAGACGCTACACCAGACCCTGGGGGAAGCACATGAAGAGAGAGAAAAATAGGTGATAGATCAGGGGCATGAGAAGCTGCACAGAAACACCGGGGGAGTGTAAGGTGTGATAGACACATTAAAGTGAGAGGGGAGATTAAGACGACAAATGTACACACATAAAGAATTTCGCAGGTGAAACAGAAGCATATCGTTATTTCTTAATCAGTTTTAGATATTTCATCTGAACTATCTTCCTTCTCAGTACTTTTTGGTGAAAAGTTTGAGTGAGTGCATGTACTGAATTTTTAAGCGCTCTTGCACGAGGTGCGATTGTGAAGAAGATATTTACGGTACGGGTATTCTGCCCCTTTAGTAGGGTCGTTTGTGGAAATTGCATTTTCGCTTCGTAGCAAATCGAAGATACCGTGCTGTCAGGTGCAAGAATCGTTGTTGATTGAATAAACATTCAGTGCTCCAGAAACAAAAATATGCAGGGTTTCGATAAACAGCTGGTAGTCACAAGAGAATAACGAGAACTAAAATAACCATTTCACACACGCAGGACCTTTTGTAATTTAGCTTTGTTTGCTGTGGACATAGTCTCTGCTAGTACGTTTATTTTTCAAATCGTAAGGCCGTTAACCCTGAGTCAATACGTTGAAACGTGTGTATGTTTTACGAAAGAGAGAAAACTGTTGTACTTCTTTCTGTCGACTACGTAACCTTTTGTTTAAAATCAGTGCTCAGCTCATCGTTATTTACGCACCACTTGTTGCGATTTGATCACATATTTTTAAAGAGAATATACGTTGCACTTTCAGAGAGTGTCAAATTGTATTTACATAATAATTGTTGCAGTTCTAAAAGTGAATTCGTACATATCGACAAAAGATGGTGATGAGCTTTAGGAACAACATCAGTATTACTGTATTTCTTTTCACACATGTGGAACAAGAAGTACAAGGGTAATTCCTTTATAGCTCCGAGACGGCAGGAAATAAAAGCACGTTTAAAGATCGGGATATGTTTTATTTTACACGTATATACAGGCTCTTTTCAACATAATTTCTGTGCAGGTAATTCCACCTCATTCCTTAACTTATTACTCCATCTAATTTTCAACATCAGTCTGTAGCACCAAATCTAATTTGCGCTGATTCACTATCATACAAAGCTGTGCGCCAAATGTACTTTCTCAGAAACGTCTTCCTCAAATTACACTGACCAGACAGAACATTGTAACCACCTATGTACTAGCTAGATGAACCCGTCCATGCTATAGCAGTGTCACCTGGCGAGGAGTGACTGCAAGCACAATGACAATGCACGTAGTTTTACAGAGCGCGTTGTCCGTGTGCAGAGTGGAGGAAGCACGCTATCTGAGTCTGACGGTGGGGTCATTTTGATGTCCCGAAGGTTCGGCACGAGCATTTCGGAAGCCACACAACTTTTCGGGTGTTCGAGGAGTACTGTGGTGAATCTCTTCAACACGTGGTGAAACCACATCCAGACGTCGTGGGATTTAGTGGCCATTCTTCGTTACAGATATCTGACGCCTTAGGCTGGGCTCGGAACCAACACCATAATTTAATGCTGGGCAGAGCACAAGGATGTCTGAACACACAGTGCACTGAAAACTTCTACAGATGAACCTTCGAAATCGACCACTCATTTTTTGTGCCAGTGTTACCACGGCATCGGAAACTACGACGGAAATGGAAACTTGACCATCGTCACTGGAAGTTGGCACCGTGGCAGAGCATTGTGTGGTCCCATAACTCCCGACTCCATCATGTCTACGGGAGGGCGCCAATCCGTCGTCTTACAAGGACACAGCTCCTTGACACTGTAGGACGGAGACAAGTAGGCAGCAGCTCCAGTATGCTCTGGGAACATCCACCAGGGTATCCATGGCTCCAGTGGAGCTCGTGCAAGGTACCATGACGGCATAGGAGCATCGTACACTGGTTGCAGACACCGTACACCCTTACATGACGATCATGTTTCCCGACGACTGTGGCATTTCTCAGCAAGATATTGCGCCATACCACAGGGCTGCGAGTGTGATGGAGTGGCCCGAGGAATACAGTGACAGCATAGGAGAAATACATTATCAATTCGGACCAGGAAGCACATTTTGCTCAGACAATTTAAGATACCGTCTTCACAAACAACCAAGGACAGTGTCGACTCAGGAAAATCAAACAACCGCCACAATTCAAGAAACCTACTGGTGGTGAAATAGGTCAACTAACAGATCGCATTGATAGCAACAGACCTGTAGATATCCATAAGAAAATAACAGCTAAGTCCCAAAAATCCAAAACAACTGAAGTTCATGAATCTAAGCTGAAGCTGTAAGTAGGCTGTTTAGGTTTTCTTATTGGTAACGCCACGTAGCGCTCTGTGTGAAAATCACTGGCTGTGCTGTGTGCAGTCTGTGGCTAGTTTGCATTGTTGTCTGCCATTGTAGTGTTGGGCAGCGGCAGCTGGATGTGAACAGCGCGTAGCGTTGCGCAGTTGGAGGTGAGCCGCCAGCAGTGGTGGATGTGGAGAGAGAGAGATGGCGGAGTTTTGTAATTTGTCATGAACTGCAATATATATTATGACTATTAAGGTAAATACATTGCTTGTTCTCTATTAAAATCTTTCATTTGCTAACTATGCCCATCAGTAGTTAGAGCTTTCCGTAGTTTGAATCTTTTATTTAGCTGGCAGTAGTGGCACTCGCTGTATTGCAGTAGTTCGAGTAACCAAGATTTTTGTGAGGTAAGCGATTTGTGAAATGCATAGGTTAATGTTAGGCAGGGCCATTCTTTTGTAGGGATTTCTGAAAGTCAGATTTCGTTGCGCTAAAAATATTGTGTGTCAGGTTAAGCACAGTCGTATATAATTCTTCAAAAGGGGACGTTTCATATGGCGACCCTGCCAGGATTCGAACCTGGAATCTTCTATTATGTTCTTTAATGATGTATTTTGTACCTTTGTAATTGTATTCTCATGTTAAAAAATTGTAATTGATACCAGTTCATCATATTATTAACTTGTAAGTTGCATTTCACTGCACACGTTTCTGTTGGTCATAGTATATGCACAATATGTGAGAAGTAGGGACTGTTAGTGGTTGCACGTGTGTTAATAATTCAGCAAGGGACTGGATAACAGCATTGCTGGTTCTAAGGAGAATTCCAAAAACTTTGTGAGTGCACAAGTGGTGGTTTATGAGCTTGCTATATTATCCGCAAGAATCTTCGATGGTGATTGTGCACCTGCACAGTCGCAACGGATGGCTGCTGGCTGTCTCTACAAGGACAACAGTGCGTCTGGATCTTTGATGGCCCACCAGTATTTCTACAAGGGCTGCAGTGGGTCTGCACCTCTGGTTGCCCACCAATCCCATACTCTCTACCAAGACTATAGTGGGTCTGCTCTGTGATGACCTACCTACCAGTATTCATAAAACTTCGACTGACTCTGCTCTGTTGTGGCCAATTACCTGTCTGCATGTCAAGAGTCAGCTCTGTCTTTCCGTTGGAAGGACAACACTACTTCTTCAAGACTGCATGGAAATCCACTACTTCTGTGTGCAATTTCTTTTACTAATGAGCCTTTGTGAAAAAAAACTGTAATTACTATTATGATGAATGATCAGGACTGTCTTTATGGACTGTGACAAAGTTTTAGCTTTTGACCAACATTGTATCGATAAGTGTGTGCATTTGATTTCTTTGTTATTGTAATTATGAAAAAAATTTTCAAATCATTAGTGGCCACTGCCCAAAACAATTTGTAAAATTTTTTGTGGGGAGCATGGGGGCTATGTAAGTGGGCTGTTTAGGTTTTCTTATTGGTAACGCCAGGTAGTGCTCTGTGTGAAAATCACTGGCTGTGCTGTGTGCAGTCTGTGGCTAGTTTGCATTGTTGTCTGCCATTGTAGTGTTGGGCAGCGGCAGCTGGATGTGAACAGCGCTTAGCGTTGCGCAGTTGGAGGTGAGCCGCCAGCAGTGGTGGATGTGGGGAGAGAGATGGCGGAGTTTTGTAATTTGTCATGAACTGCAATATATATTATGGCTAATAAGGTAAATACATTGTTTGTTCACTATTAAAATCTTTCATTTGCTAACTATGCCTATCAGTAGTTAGTGCTTTCCGTAGTTTGAATCTTTTATTTAGCTGGCAGTAGTGGCGCTCGCTGTATTGCAGTAGTTCGAGTAACCAAGATTTTTGTGAGGTAAGCGATTTGCGAAATGCATAGGTTAATATTAGGCAGGGCCATTCTTTTGTAGGGATTTCTGAAAGTCAGATTTCGTTGCGCTAAAAATATTGTGTGTCAGGTTAAGCACAGTCGTATATAATTCTTCAAAAGGGGACGTTACAAAGCTTACCATTTCCAAAGGGGGCCGAGAATGTATCGCAGCAAAACAAGCTTCAACTCACTCATCGGTGTGGCACGTCCCAGATCTAGCCGGCCGGTCTACGCACGAAGAAGGCACTCGAAGTCAGCCACAGATTGGAACTGGTCCCCAAATACACTATGTGATCAAAGGTATCCGGACATCTGGCTGAAAATTACTTACAAGCTCGTAACGCCCTCCAACGGTAACGCTAGAATTCAATGTGGTTTTGGCTCACAATAAGCCTTGATGTCAGCTTCCACTCTCGAGCGCATACGTTCGTTCCGGTGCTGAAACGTTTCTTGGGGAATGGTAGCCCATTCTTTACAGAGGGCTGCACTAAACAGAGGTATCGATGTCGGTCGTCGAGGCCAGGCACGAAGTCGGCGTTTCAAAACATCCCAAAGGTGTTCTGTATAATAACGGTCAGGGTTCCGTGCAGGCCAGTTCATTACAGGGTTGTTATTGTCGTGTAATCACTCCGCCACAGATCGTGCGTATGAACAGGTGCTCGATCGTGTTGAAAGATGCAATTATCATTTACAAATTGCTGTTCAACAGTGGGAACCAAGAAGGTTCTTAAAACATCAGTGTAGGTCTGTGCTGTGATAGGGCAACGCAAAACAACAAGGCCTCAGAATTTTACTGTTTGCACTACACACGCTGGCAAATAACGTTCACGGGCCATTCGCCATATCCACACCCTGCCATCGGATCACCACATTGCGTACCGTGATTCTTCACTCCACACAACGTTTATCCACCGTTGAATCGCCGTCCTTACACCAAGCGAGGCATCGTTTGGCATTTACCGGCGTGGTGTGTGGCTTATGACCACGAAATCCAAGTCCTCAACTTCTGCCTAACAGTCATAGTACTGGCAGTGGATCCTGACGCAATTTGGAACTCCTGTGTGATGGTCTGGATAGACGTCTGCTTATTACACATTACGGCCCTCTACAACCGTCGGTGGTCTCTGTCAGTCAACACAAGAGGTAAGCCCGTACGCTTTTGTGCTGCACGTGTCCCTTCATGTTTCCACATCACTATCACATCGGGAGCTGTGGACCCAGGGATGTTTAGGAGTTTGAAAATCTCGCGTACAGACGTATGACGCGACACCCAATAACCTGAACACGTAAGGAGTCCGTGAATTCCTCGGAACGTCCGATTCTGTTCTCTCACGATGCCTAATGGCAACTGAGGTCGCTGATATAGAGTGTCTGGCAGTAGGTGGCAGCACAATGCACCTAACATAAAGAACGTATGTTTTTGGGGGTGTCCGGATACGTTTCATCACACAGTGTATGCCCAGCAGCCACTCGCCGTACCCAGTGCTCAAGACTCTTGAGCAGGTACTCGCCTTACTCGCTGGGCAGACCTTTCACACCGTCCTAGCTTCGTTACCACGCCCCAACATGCCATGCCACAACACACCACGTCACCGTCATCAAACTCGAGAAAAAATCTTAGTGGTGTCCTACCAGAGGGACATTTCACGACAGATCGAGCTAATGGCACCAGGAATTCGAAAGGCGACGACAGCAAACCCGCGACGGCTCACACAGAACCCTTCTTCAAAATAAGGATTTAAATTATTTGGCCGGCAGGTGTGGCCGAGCGGTTCTAGGCGCTTCACTATGGGACTTAACATCTGAGGCCATCAGTCACCTAGAACTTAGAACTACTTAAACCTAACTAACCTAAGGACATCACATACATCCATACCCGAGGCAGGATTCGAACTTGCGACCGTAGCTGTCGCGCGGTTCCAGGCTGAAGCAGCTAGAACCGCTGGGCCACAGCGGCCGGGATAGATGAAGAGATAGAGAAAGTACATGAGGATTCTGAAAGGGTAATACACTACGCAATGGGAGATGAAAATCTAATAGTCATGGGTGACCGGAATGCAGTTGTAGGGGAATGAGTAGAAGAAAAGGTTACAGGAGAATATGGGCTTGAGACAAGGAACGAGAGGAGAAAGACTAATTGAGTTCAGAAATAAATTTCAACTAGTAGTAGCGAATATTCTGTTCAAGAATCGCAAGAGGACGAGGTATACTTTGAAAAGACTGCGTGATACGGGACAGACGTTCAGAAATCAGATTCTGAATTGTAAGGCATACCTAGAAGCAGATATAGACTCAGATCACAATGTAGTACTGATGAAGAGTGGGCTGAAGTTTAAGAGATTAGGTAGGAAGAATCAAAATGCAAAGAAGTGGGATATGGAAGTACTAAGGAATGAAGAGATACCCTTGAAGTTCTGGAAGTTTATAGATACAGAAACAAAGAACAGCCCAGTAGCCAGTACATTTGAAGATGAATGGACATTTCTAAAAAGGGAAATCATAGAAGTTGGAAGAAAGAACAAAAGTACAAAGAAGGCAACTGCAAAGAAACCGTGGGTAAGAGAAAAAATACTTCAGCTGATCGGTGAAACAAGGAAGTAAAAAAGTGTTCAGAAAAATTCAGGAATGCAGAAATACAATTTGCTGAGGAATGAATCAACTAGGATAGTGGAGGGAAGCTAAGAAGAAATGATTGTATGAAAAATGTGAAGAAATTGATAGAGAGATGATAGTGGAAAGAACTGATTCAGCATATAGGAAAGTCAAATTAACCTTCGGTTAAATTATAAACAAAGCTGGTGACAGTAGGAGTGCAACTGTAATGCCATTGTTAAATGCAGGAGGGAGAGCGGATAGGTGGAACGAGTACATCGAGGGGATCTACGAGGGGGAAGATTTGTCTGATGCGATGCAAGAATAAAAAGGTGTTGATTTAGAAGAGATAGGGGATTCTGTATTAGACTCAGAATTTGAGAGAGATCTGGAAGACTTAAGATCAAATACGGCAGAAGGGATCGATAACATATCAGTATACCTACAGTCGCAGAAAAAGGTGTTGATTTAGAAGAGACAGGGCATTCTGTATTAGAATCTGAGAGAGATTTGGAAGACTTAAGATCAAATACGGCAGAAGGGATCGATAACATTCCATCGGTATACCTACAGTCGTTAAGGGAAGTGGCAACAAAACGACTATTCATGTTGGTGTGTAGAATGTAAGTCTGGCCATGTACCGTCTGATTTTCGGAAAAACCATCTTACACACAATTCCGAAGAAAGCAAAAGATAAAAAGTGCGAGAATTATCGCACAATCAGTTTAACAGATTAAGCCTCCAAGTTGCTGGCAAGAATATTGTACAGAAGAATGGTAAATAAAATTGATGATGTGATATATGACGATCAAATTGGCTCTAGGAAACGGGAAGGCACCAGACTGGCAATTCTGACGTTGAGGTTGATAATGCAAGCAAAACTAAAGAAAAGTCGAGACACGTTCATAAGATTTATCTATCTAGAAAAAGCGTTAGACAATATAGAAATGTGCAAAATGTTCGAAATTCTGAGAAATATAGGGGTAGGCTATTGGCAGAGACGTGTAATATACAGTATCTACAAGAACCAAGAGGGAATAATAAGAGTGGACGACCAAGAACGAAATGCTCGTATTAAAAGGGTGTAAGACCGGGATGTAGTTTTGGCCCCTATTGTTCAATCAGTATATCGAAGAAGGATTGTTTGAAAATAAAAGAAATATACATGAGTGGAATTAAAATTCAAGGTGAAAAGATACCAATGATACGTTTCGCTGATGAGATTGCTATCTTCAGTGAAAATGAAGAAGAATCACATGATCTGCTGAGTGGTGTGGACAGTTTAATGAGTACAGAATATGGATTGAGAGTAAACAGAAGAAATACAAAAGCCGGCCGTTGTGCCAGAGCGGTTCTAGGCGCTTCACTCTGGAACCGCGCGACCGCTACGGTCCTCATGTTAGATAGGTTTAAGTAGTTCTGAGTTCTAGGGGACGGATGACCTCAGATGTTAAGTCCCATAGTGCTCAGAGCCATTTGAACCAAGAAAGACAAAGGTAATGAGCAGTAGCTGAAATTAGAACCGCGAGAAACTTAACTTCATGACTGGTGGGCACGAATCAGATGAAGGTAAGGAATTCAGTTACCTCTGCTGCAAAATAATCAATGACGGTAGGAGAAAGTAGAACATCAAAAGCAGACTAGCAATGGCAAAAAGTACAACTTTGACCAAGAGTAGCCTTGTAATATCAAACACAGGTTTTAATTTGAGGAAGAAATTTCTGAGAATATACGTTTGAGTACAGCATTGTATTTTCGTTAAACATGGGCTGTGGAAAATCTGGAATAGAAGAGAATCGTTGGATTTGTGATGTGATGCTCCAGACGAATGTTGAAAATTATGTGGACTCATAAGATAAGGAATGGTTCTGCTCAAGATCGTAGAGGAAAGGGGCAGGATGATAGGACGTCTGTTAAGACGTAAGGGACTGACTTCCATGGTACAAGATGGAGCTATAGAGGGCAAAAACTGTAGATGAAGACATATTGGAATACATCCAGCAGATAAGTGAGGACGTAAGTTGCAAGATCTACTCTGTGACGATGAGTTTGGCACAGGAGAGCTGATCGTGACGGGCCGTCTCACACCAGTCACAAGACAGATGACTCAAAAAAAATTCTTTGTAGAAAATAAGAAAAGATAAATAAGAACCGTGACAATCATAACCGTTCAATACGTTGATAACAGTTATTATGTCCAGTAATGTCCGTAAATGCACGAGGTGAGTAATAATATTTTAGTGACGGTCGGTGGTAAGTTCCTTTGGAAACAAACTGCTGAGGTAATCAGTCCCTAGGCCTTATACACTACTTAAACTAGGACAACACACACACCTATGCCCGAGGGAGGACTCAGACCTCCGACGGGGGGAGCCGTGCTAACCCTGGCAACGCCCCGCAGACCGCGTGGCTACTCCGTGATGCAATATTTTAGTATTTCTCGAAACATTGTATAGTTAATTATTTTTGGTTAGAGGTTCGTGTCTGAAGTCTTGCTACACACTGCAATTCTCGGTCAACAGTACCGTATCAAGCTTCTAAAGAAACAACAACGTAATTCAGACCTTTGATAAACTGAAGCATCGGACTGTAATTCGTTTTCTGCCTTTGAAGGGGTAAGGTCGGGATATCGAATGATAACATATCTAATTAACGGTTTACCGAGATGAATTTTGCGATATTGTAATCGATATATGACTAGCCGAAATAATGGTAACATGAATATTTTATGGCGATCTACTCTGATAAATTCTACATAAACTTAATTCTACTTTCTTTTTAATATTCAAATATTCACCACATAAGAATGGTACCTGCAGTTCCTTAGTTTATAAAAACACACACACTAACTCTAGACAATGAAGACAATTCGCCGTAATTGTCAGTATAAAGTATCATCATGTGGAAGATTATCTGCTGAAAGCAATAGATTAAAAACATAAAATGCGAACAAGTCAGTTTTTTTAGATATCAGTAGAAACTAAGTTTCCTAATTATGTCTTCATTTGTATTATTTGTATCTGAGTGATTTCTTTATGTCATAAGCGAAGTAAAATCTTTCACATTTTCCTGGCGTTACTTTATTTGTATTTTCTGTATGGATGTGGAAATGAGCGTTTGACATCATTGGCCGGAAGGCCCCTTGCGTGGCAAGTCGGGCCGCCTTGTAGCCGGTCTCACTACATTCGACGCCACACTGAGCGACCTGCGCGCCGGATGGGGTTGATGAAGGCAACACAAACCCAGTCCCTGAGCAGATAAAATCTCCGACACAGCCGGGAATCGAACCTGGTCCCGTAGGACGGCAATCCGTCCCGCTGACCACTCTGTATAATAATGTGTAATGAAATTTGGGTACCCTTCATTTTTCATTAAATCATAAAACCCACCCCTTAGAGTTTTCAATAACCTATGCAATCATAAGAGACAAGAATTTTAAAACTAATTTTTTGAATCCATATTTTGCAGTACCGATATTTTTTATTCGTTTATTCCGTGACATCGGTAAGTTTTGTGGCGATATTCGATTATATCTAATACCGATACCTACTTTCGATGTCTCATCTCTAGATGGGGAACAACTCTGCAACAATGCATGCTGTGAATTGTTCAGCAACAGCTATTATATTGCACAGACGCAGACTAAGGCATTTCCAGTGGGAGGAACCAAGTCCGAATTATGAGGAACAAAATGATAGACCATATATCTGTGAAAAGCATTTTATAAAAAGAGAAAACTTAAGTACTGGAGGTCAAAGAAGCGGCAAAACTGCAAATCAGCCATGGATGATTTTTTAACATCTTGGACAACTTGTTGAACATGACAAACGTCGCCGCCAAATCAGTTCCGTGACACCTAGTCACAAAGCATGACGAAGAAAGACAGTAACGTAAAAGATGCAGTTGTTTGAAACCAATTTAGAAGGCTAATTTAGCTAACTAATCACAATAGATGAGTGTCGCGTTTATCACTACGACCCTGGACAAAGGGGCGCAGCAGCCAGTGGAAACTTATAGATTCAGCACCTCCGTAATACGCGAAGATCCGACTGTCATCAAGCAAGATGATGCTGTCGTGGTTTAGTGTTAACAGACTACCAGACTACCCTCACAAATATAAACCTTCACAGCAGCGTACTACCGAAATCTCCTGACAAAGCTACGGGGACCTGTTAAGATATAACGTTGCAAGAAGCTGTCCCGGAGGTGTGGCAACTCCATGGCAATGAACTAGTTCATTCTGTACATCTATACCGGACGCTGTCACACTTACTGCTTTTTTGTCCTATCAAAGTCAGCCTCAAACCACATAGCACCCCCCTCCCTCCCCTACAAACCCCCTCCCCTCATTATCTTTTAAATATCACACCCAGACTTCCTTCTTCGAATGCAGATAACATTGAAAAGGAGAAATTTTCCCAATGACCATCACGTAGTATTCGAGATAGTGCGTTTCCTGAACAACCAAAATGAAGATCTGTTGATCAAGATCCCAACAAGTCATCCATCACTCAAAAACTGAGAAAATATTTCACATTGACTGTTGAGTATTTAGAGTACGGCTAACACATGTTTCGTAGTCATTTATCAACGCGACACTTTAAATTTTACGACCACTGTTCGTAAGTGAAGTTTTCTAAGCAGTCCTTGACGCTTGAGCTACTTGCATTCGTTAGCACTCTTAACAATTGAATGTGACGCAGACGGTAGCTACTTTTCTGGGGTATTTGGTTCAAAATACTATCTCTAGCTGCCGAGTCATCAGGGTATCTTTATGTATAGGCACTGTGAACATCAGCATCGTAGATTTCTCTTATGTCTGTTGACTATAATGCTACATCATGTGGTAAACCACTCTCCCCACATTCACTTCTACTTAACTGACGTTTACCTGTTTCATGAACATATACAGTTTACGATTTACCAGGTGCAGAAGTATGAAATCGGAATTTTCATATAGATGGTTTCAGCGGTCAGTGTAGCGTCATCTGCTCCCTGTAAAGGCTGACGGCGAATGTCAAACACTCAGTAACCAAGTTCCATACATCTGTATCTATTTCAAACCAGTAAATATGTCGAATGTCGTGCCTATGAACTACGATTTGCGTACAGCATTGGGTTTCTGTTATGATTTGACGAAAACTGCTGCAGAATCGCATCTAATGCTTGTAGAAGCTTTCGGCGAACATGGTCTTGGGGAAATACAGTCTTTCGAGTGTTTCGAAAAACCTACATTCCTTACTGGATGTACATGGTACTCAGACTCAAGAGATACTCGCGGAACAATTGAATGTGACGCAGAAAGCTGTTTCTCTTCGGTTGAAAGCTATGGGAAAAACGTAGAAAGTAGGAAAGTGGGTTCCGCATGAACTGAATGAAAGACAGCTAGAAAATCGAAAGACCAATTGCGAAATGCTGCTCGCCAGATACAAAAGAAAGTCTTTTCTCCATCGCATTGTGCCAGGTGATGAATAATGGATATATTTAGAGAATCCTAAGCTTCATGAATCATGGGTGAATCCAGGCATACCATCGACATTCACTGTAAGACTAAATTGCTTTGGTAAGAAAACAGTGCTCTGTGTTTGTTGGAATCAGAGGGATGTCATCTATTATGACCTGCTAAAACAAGGGGAAACCATTAACACTGATGGCTACCAACAGAAAATGATGGACTTAAATTGATGATTACGTGAAAAACGACAGGAATATGGAAAAAGGCGACACAGAGTCTTATTGCTGTATGGTAACGCCCCTTTACACACAGCAAAACAGGTCAGCTAAACGGTCGAGGCGGTCAGTAGGGAAATACAAGGACATGCGGGCTATTTTCCAGACTTTTTTCCGTCCGATTATCATCTATTTGCATCACTGGGTTGCGCTCTCGCTGAATGTCGCTTCAGTTCGTATGAATATGTACGAAAATGGTTCGCTGACTTGTTCACTTCAAAAGAAGAACGGTTTTTGTGGTGTGATATTTATAGGCTGCCGGGAGATGTGTAAATTTGTGTAGATAGCAATGGAGATTATTTGTCCATCATTTTGAAACAACAGACGTGTAACTATTGCAACCAAATTTCGGTTTCATACTTCTAAACCTGGTACATCCTGCCGCGCTTTGCTTCATATGCTGCCATTCCTTTCTTTCTCGAATTTCTAGGAGAAGTTCATAAAAGCAACAACTAATGTCTTTATCGTTCTAATCCCTTTATGACTTACTGTCTTTCCTGGCCTTTAACTCAACTTAAAGTTGTCCACACACTTATTGCTTCTCGAGTTATGTGTCCGACTAGCTCAATTTCTGTCTGCTCAATGTGGGGTAGCCGTACGGTCTGAGGCGCCTTGCCACAGTTCTCGCGGCTCCGTCCCATCGGAGTTTCGAGTCCTTCATCGGGCATCTATGTGTGTGTGTGTGTGTGTGTGTGTGTGTGTGTGTGTGTGTGTGTGTGCTGTCGTTGGTGTAAGTTAGTTTAGCAGATTGGTCCCATAGGAACTTACCACAAATTCCAAAATTTTTTCTGTCAGCACTGCGTCACTGCATTTCGTAGCTTTCCACACTTTCCACGTCTGGTAGAAGTTTCAGTAACCGGCAGTGAGTTCTCCCTTTCGAATCTGGGTGTATCCTCCAGGTGCCTTGCTTCGCCACGATTCTATTCAGCGAACGGAGAAAATTTTCTTTACATCAACACCGAAAGAAGTACTTTTTGTTCTGATCGTGGAATGCCTGGAATCACTTCGTACTCCTACTCCACAAGTTTAATAAACTCAACAGACACACATAACAGAGACATGAGTCATAAATAATATGTTCTCCTTCATTATTTACAGTAGTCTGTCAACCCCGAGGTAACTTTTCATTCCGTGATCGCAGAAATGGTTTTCAGACGAAGATCTCGTCGAGGCATTTCTGAGCGCATTTTCATCCGGAAAAGGAGTCACTTGACGGTTGTTCGCTGACTGGTGAAAAATTAAAACTCTGAGGCTGCAAGATCAGGGGAAAAAGATGGGTGCAGAATAACTTCCCAACCCATCATCCGTATAGTGCTTTTAGCCAATATAGCAGAATGCAGGAGGGCATTATAGTGGAGTAGCATCACATCAGGCAGTCTTCCATGTCGGTCTTGGATTGCTTCTGAAAAATGTCGAAGTGGTTAACAGTAAATGTCAGTAGTGACAGTTACACGCCGGGGAAGCAATTCGTAGGACTCTGTACAGTCGCTATTCCACCACATGCATAACATTATGTTTTGTGCATGCGCGCAGGTCTCAGCACGGGAAGTTGCTGCTTTGTTTGGGCTAAACCATTTCTTCCTTTTCCTTATGTTCGGACTAAAGACACCATTTCTCGTCACCTATAGCGCTAGAGGATAGGAACGGTTAGTGTTGTTCACAAGCCAATTGATGACGAGCAAGCAGAGATACACGTATCGCGCACCCGCTGATTTTGTGAGTTTGGCTTAGAGCATGCAGTAGAAACAACATGATTATTGGACCATCAACTCACTGTCTCCAAGAGACAAAAAAAAGTGACAAGAAATTTGACAAATAATCCGATAGCAATCGGAATACCATCCGTAACGCCATCTCGAGTGAGCTTTCACGTGATAGGGTTGTAGATTCGGAAACTAACTATTGTGATGAGCAACTGAATGGGGTGGAACCTCAGTATCTATTCTTCAATTGCAAAAAAACTGTCCGAACAAACACAGCGCGAGTGGGCAACAGATTTGCATGGTGTGTTGAGAAAATGCAAATTCAAATGGACCTGTGGCGCTTTATATTCAGATGTTATGTTGCGTGATGTGATAGTGTACAATGTACCTGATCTCAAACTCAGATTTTGAAACAGTCCGATCCATCGGTTCAGAAGGTAGTGCAAATACTAGATCAGTATGATTCGGGTGCCCTGTCGGCCGATAAATTTGAGCAGCCAGCCATTTCTCAGGTTGAGTTCCTTGCTTGCAACCGGCACTTTCAGCGACAGCTTGCACTTGCCACGCCACGTAAACAACTCTCCACGCCGCATACGCAGCTCGCTGAACAGGTGGCTACACTGGCAAACAGAATTAAGTCTTGCACTTGGTGTTATTCATGGCACAAACAGCAAGACTGCTCCTCCTAATAAGCTCAGTGTTAGGGTTGTGGCAGGAAAGGACATGTACAACCCTGTTTGCAACAGATCAAACATCAGAATTCAGCAACTCACAAAAATCTAGTCACAAGGCCACGTTATTAATGGAATATACTCCAAGTCTGCTACTGGCATTAGAAAAACTAGCAAGCTTGCAGTTTTTTCATTGATACACCAGTCCAACAAACTTTTTCATCAGTTGCTTCTCTCTGGAAAATGTGCGAAATTTCAGTTGGCACGGGGGCCTCTGTCACAGTACTAAATCGTCACACATACGAACTTTTAGGTTCCACATGCCTGTCTAAAACTAGCACGCTTATGAAAGCTTATAATGGACAAAACATTCAAACTGTCGGAAAATGTATTTTGCCTCTCATGTATATTCCCATATGCGAACAGTGACTTTTACAGTGCTACAATCGCGCGATAGTGAGAACATACGAGTTTGGTTTTGATTGATTTGATTTTTTTGGCTTTCACATTCAGGACAACGTGTTGTCAGTGTTTGCATTCCATGCACAAGAGAGTGTAGCCAGTTTCCTAAAAGAATTCCCCGAATTCTTTGCTGAAGATTTAGGCAGGGCTAACATTGTTTTGCACATTTTTTTTTTTTTTGTCATCAGTCTACTGAGTGGTTTGATGCGGCCCGCCACAACTTCCTTCCCTGTGGTAACCTCTTCTTCTCAGAGTAGCACTTGCAACCTACGTCCTCAATTATTTGCTTGACGTATGCCAATCTCTGTCTTCCTCTACAGTTTTTGCCCTCTACAGCTCCCTCTAGTACCATGGAAGTCATTCCCTCATGTCTTAGCAGATGTCCTATCATCCTGTCCCTTCTTATCAGTGTTTTCCACATATTCCTTTCCTCTCCGATTCTGCGTAGAACCTCCTCAGTCCTTACCTTATCAGTCCACCTAATTTTCAACATTCGTTTATAGCACCACATCTGAAATGCTTCGATTCTCTTCTCTTCCGGTTTTCCCGCAGTCCATGTTTCACTACCATACAATGCTTTACTCCAGACGTACATCCTCAGAAAATTCTTCCTCAAATTAAGGCCGGTATTTGATATTAGTAGACTTCTCTTGGCCAGAAATGCCTTTTTTGCCATAGCGAGTCTGCTTTTGATGTCCTCCTTGCTCCGTCCGTCATTGATTATTTTACTGCCTAGGTAGCAGAATTCCTTAACTTCATTGACTTCGTGACCATCAATCCTGATGTTAAGTTTCTCGCTGTTATCATTTCTACTACTTCTCATTACCTTCGTCTTTCTCCGATATACTCTCAAATCACACTCTGTACTCATTAGACTGTTCATTCCGTTCAGCAGATCATTTAATTCTTCTTCACTTTCACTCAGGATAGCAATGTCATCAGCGAATCGTATCATTGATATCATTTCACCTTGTATTTTAATTCCACTCCTGAACCTTTCTTTTATTTCCATCATTGCTTCCTCGATGTACAGATTGAAGAGTAGGGGCGAAAGGCTACAGCCTTGTCTTACACCCTTCTTAATACGAGTACTTCGTTCTTGATCGTCCACTTTTATTATTTCCTCTAGGTTGTTGTACATATTGTATTTGATCCGTCTCTCCCTATAGCTTACCCCTACTTCCTTCAAAATCTCCAACAGCTTACACCATTTTATATTGTCGAACGCTTTTTCCAGGTCGACAAAGTCTATGAAAGTGTCTTGATTTTTCTTTAGCCTTGCTTCCATTATTATCCGTAACGTCAGAATTGCCTCTCTCGTCCCTTTACTTCTCCTAAAGCCAAACTGATCGTCACTTAGCGCATTCTAAATTTTCTTTTCCATTCTTCTGTGTATTACTCTTGTAAGCAGCTTTGATGCATGAGCTGTTAAGCTAATTGTGCGATAATTCTCGCACATGTCAGCTCTTGCCGTCTTCGGAATTGTGTGGATGATGCTTTTCCGAAAGTCAGATGGTATATCGCCAGACTCATATATTCTACACACTAACGTGAATAGTCGTTTTGTTGCCACTTCCCCCAATGATTTTAGAAATTCTGATGGAATGTTATCTATCCCTTCTGCCTTATTTGACCGTAAGTCCTCCAAAGCTCTTTTAAATTCCGATTCTAATACTGGATCCCCTATCTCTTCTAAATCGTCTCCTGTTTCTTCTTCTATCACATCAGACAAATCATCACCCTCATAGAGGCTTTCAATGTATTCATTCCACCTATCTGCTCTCTCCTGTGCATTTAACAGTGGAATTCCCCTTGCACTCTTAATGTTACCACCGTTGCTTTTAATGTCACCAAAGGTTGTTTTAACTTTCCTGTATGCTGAGTCTGTCCTTTCGTCAATCATATCTTTCTCGATGTCTTCACATTTTTCCTGCAGCCATTTCGTCTTAGCTTCCCTGCATTACTATTTATTTCATTGCTCAGCGACTTGTATTTCTGTATTCCTGATTTTCCCGGAACATGTTTGTACTTCCTCCATTCATCAATCAACTGAAGTATTTCTTCTGTTACCCATGGTTTCTTCGCAGCTACCTTCTTTGTACCTAAGTTTTCCTTCCCAACTTCTGTGATGGCCCTTTTTAGAGATGTCCATTCCTCTTCAACTGTACTGCCTACTGCGCTATTCTTTATTGCTGTATCTATAGCGTTAGAGAAGTTGAAACGTATCTCGTCATTCCTTAGTACTTCCGTATCCCACTTCTTTGCGTATTGATTCTTCCTGACTAATGTCTTGAACTTCAGCCTACTCTTTATCACTACCATATTGTAGTCTGAGTACACATCTGCTCCTGGGTACGCCTTACAATCCAGTATCTGATTTCGGAACCTCTGTCTGACCATGATGTAATCTAATTGAAATCTTCCCGTATCTCCCGGCCTTTTCCAAGTATACCTCTTCCTCTTGTGATTCTTGAACAGGATATTCGCTATTACTAGCTGAAACTTGTTACAGAACTCAATTAGTCTTTCTCCTCTCTCATTCCTTGTCCCAAGCCCATATTCTCCTGTAACCACCGAGCGAGGTGACGCAGTGGTAAGCACACTGGACTCGCATTCGGGAGGACGACGGTTCAATCCCGTCTCCGGCCATCCTGATTTAGGTTTTCCGTGATTTCCCTAAATCGTTTCAGGCAAATGCCGATTTGGTTCCTTTGAAAGGGCACGGCCGATTTCCTTCCCAATCCTTCCCTAACCCGAGCTTGCGCTCCGTCTCTAATGACCTCGTTGTCGACGGGACGTTAAACACTAACCACCACCACCACTCTCCTGTAACCTTTTCTTCTACTCCTTCCCCTACAACTGCATTCCAGTCGCCCATCACTATTAGATTTTCGTCCCCCATTACATACTGCATTACCCTTTCAATATCCTCATACACTTTCTCTATCTGTTCATCTTCAGCTTGCGACGTCGGCATGTATACCTGAACTATCGTTGTCGGTGTTGGTCTGCTGTCGATTCTGATTAGAACAACCCGGTCACTGAGCTGTTCACAGTAACACACCCTCTGCCCTACCTTCCTATTCATAACGAATCCTACACCTGTTATACCATTTTCTGCTGCTGTTGATATTACCCAATACTTATCTGACCAGAAATCCTTGTCTTCCTTCCACTTCACTTCACTGACCCCTACTATATCTAGAATGAGCCTTTGCATTTCCCTTTTCAGATTTTCTAGTTTCCCTACCACGTTCAAGCTTCTGACATTCCACGTCCAGACTCATAATACGTTATCCTTTCGTTGATTATTCAATCTTTTTCTCATGGTAACCTATCCCTTGGCAGTCCCCTCTCGGAGATCCGAATGGAGGACTATTCCGGAATCTTTTTCCAATGGAGAGATCATCATGACACTTCTTCAATTACAGGCCACATTTCCTGTGGATACACGTAACGTGTCTTTAATGCAGTGGTTTCCATTGACTTCTGCATCCTCATGTCGTTGATCATTGCTGATTCTTCCGCCTTTAGGGGCAATTTCCCACCCCTAGGACAAGAGAGTGCCCTAAACCTCTATCCGGTCCTCCGCCCTCTTTGACAAGGCCGTTGGCAGAATGAGGCTGACTTCTTATGCCGGAGGTCTTCGGCCGCCAATACTGATTATTTATCAAAATTTCGGCGGTGGCGGGGATCGAACCCGGGACCGAAAACGTTTTGATTAAGAGCCAAAGACGCTACCCCTAGACCACGGGTTAGAACGGTTTTCGACATATTACTCTGAAAGACAATGCTCAGCGGAAATTTTGCCGAGCCATAACTGTTACCATTGCATGCAGGACAATGTCGCAGCTGCACTTAAAGAATTGCAAGATTGAGCAACTCTTGCTCCCATACAAGCTAGTCAGTGGGCATGTCCGCTGGTTTTTCTTCCCAAACCTTCAGGTCGCTGTGTTAACCCATAAACTGTGATTGATACTTAGACAATGACACGCCCAGATGATCTCATGGGCAAATTAGGCGCTGGTCGCTACTTTTCAAAAATTCATTTGCGCAACGCATATCTTTAAATACTGCTCCATGAAAACTTTCGAAAAGTGTGCGTAGTAAATACTCATTTGGGCTTGTCTAAATATTTGCGTTCACCTTTAGGCAGTGCCTCCGCCCTGCCATTTTCCAACGGTATTTGCAGCTGACCGCTCACGTAGCTAACTGTTGAAACTAATCGGATGATGTTGTCGTTGCAGGTTGTACGCCTTGCAAATCTGCTTGCTTTGTTTTGTGTATTTTATCTAATGCAGGACTTAATTGTAGACTGGACAATTGTGTGTTTTTTTTTTTAAATCTGAGTTGCAGTATCTTGATCATGTCATAAACAAAGGTGTACATACTCTTCAGTCACATTTGTTAGGTATACGAGATTTTCCACTTCCTCGCAATGTCACAGAACTGCAGTCAGTCTTAAGGAAAATGCACTGTTATATTCGGTTCATAACGAATGCAACACAAATCGCAGCTCCATTGTATAGCTTGCGTTACAAAAATGTCCCCTTCGTTTGGGCAGATGAGCGCCAACCTGCTTTTCAGAAGCTTAAAGATGCATTGCTCAGTGTTCGATTCTTAGTTCACTTTGAGCCTGACAAACCAGTTGTATTGCAAGCTGACGCTTCCTCTTAGGAAATCGGTGCAGTGCTTTCCCACAGAATTGATGATAAAGGCAGGCCTATCGCTTTCGCGTCAAAAGTGTTGTCCAATGCTCGGTGTAACGATTCACAAATTGAGAAAGAGGCTTTGGGTATTGTTTACGGTCTAACCAAAATTCACCACTATTTGTATGGCAGAAAATTCTATTTAGTAACAGATCACAAGCGTCTGCAGTCCTTGTTTCATCGGGCGAAACCGGTTCCTGTACGAACTGCCCAAAAACTGCAAAGATGGGCTTCATTGTTGTACACGGTCCGACAGTTCAACATGCTAATGCGGACGCACTTTCACGACTTCCGATTGGCCCTGACACAGACTTTGACGCTTCTGCTGCATCTTCTCGTCACGTCGATGCTCAGGATCCTGAATTGCTTCAATCTGTTCCACTGAACTGTAGGAAAACTGCACAGACCGCAGAAGCTGACTCAGATTTGAACATTGTGCTAACATACATTCGCATATCTGGGTCTCGTTCCTTGCATAGCATAAAGAACTCGGTAGTGCTCCGATATTGTGCACGTCGGCATAGCCTCGCTATAAAGGAAGGTTTTAAGTCGTCTGTTTCTACGTCTGTATGTTGACTGTGTTATAGACAGTATTAATATCGCCGACAGGGTTCTGCGCCGGCCAGTGTGGCCGAGTGGCTCCAGGCGCTTCAGTCTCGAACCGCGCGACCACTATGGTCGCAGGTTCGAATCCTGCCTCGGGCATAGCTGTGTGTGATGTCCTTAGTTTAGTTAGGTTTAAGTAGTTCTAAGTTCTAGGTGACTGATGACCTCAGATGTTAAGTTCCATAGTGCTCATAGCCATTTGTACCATTTTTTGACAGGGCTCTGCGCCCTAAGCAAGAGAAAATGAGGTTGCACGGCCTAGCAATTAGCGAGCGGATAGGGAAGGGTTTGGACATGATTTTCTTCGTGCAGACTCAGTGTTGGTTGGACATGCATTGTAAAATGAAGATGGCTGTAGTTGGTAATGTTTGGGTAGTGGAATTATTGACAACTATATAACTGTTGGAACTGCATGTCACAAGAGTAACGTAAAACCTTCTAAATACATTGTTTGGTCTACAACAAAATCTTTTTTTGCTAACCATATGCCTCCTAGTAGATAAAGTCTATAATAGAATCTTTTTATTTAGCTGGCTGTCAATACTGCTGGCTGTAATTGCTGTAGTTCGTTTTATGAAGATTTTTAGTGAGGTAAGTGACTTATGAAAAAGTATGGAATAAGGATTTCTTGAAATTCAGGGCCATTCTTTTGTGTTAATTATTGGAAGCTATGTTTTCACCGTAAAGCAGTCAGATTGTGTTGGGCTTGTATATTGTGGGTAATAAATGAATTGGTTAAGTTTGTGTTGTCTGTCAGGGAAAATTCTACAGGTCAGTGTTTTAAATGATGAAAAGAAGTAAAATCATAGATTCACCTAGTAAAGAGACAGTAGTTCCACTCACTCAATAGTTTCATGGTGTGATTCTTGTTAAAAATGCCGAGCGACCGCTACGGTCGCAGGTTCGAATCCTGCCTCGGGCATGGATGTGTGTGATGTCCTTAGGTTAGTTAGGTTTAATTAGTTCTAAGTTCTAGGGGACTGATGTCCTCAGAAGTTAAGTCGCATAGTGCTCAGAGCCACTTTTGTTAAAAATGACAGTGGACAGTAACGTGTGTTGATCCCTAAAGCTTTCCAAAACGAAGTGTTGCAGATACATGACCAAGGACACCAGTGGATTGTTTGTACGAAGCAGTTAGCGCATCGACCCTGTACTTAGCAGGGTGTGGACACCGAGATAGAACAGATGACGTGGCAGCGTAACGCAAATGTGGAAAATCAGTCCGCTTCGAACAAAAATTCTCTGCTTGCCCTAAGTGGCAGTTACCATGGCAACGTATGCACATAGACTTTGCGGGAACTTTTTGTAACACTCTTCGGTTGATTGTGGTTGACTCGTATATCAAGTTCCCTTTTGTTGTGCCAATGAACTCGAAAAAGTGACGTAGCACAAATCAGGTGTTGTCCTCTACTTTTTTGTCTCGAACATTTACTTGAAGTCCTAATGCCCGACAACGGCCTTCACTTCATGTCAAATGAATTTGAAACATCCTTGAACGCAATGGCATACAGCATCAAACTAGTGCACCGCTCCACCCATAGTCAAACGGCGAAGCGGAACGTTCTGTCAGAATCTCCAAGCAGCAGATGGCCGAACTCCGCTCCGCACACATCCAGGGGTAAAGCACTGCAATTTTTTCTCACCTGCTATTGTTTGCAAGCAGGAGATGTACCATCGCCGGCGGAACTGCTTCACGCCGCCGCCGTCGGACACTGCTTACCTGCTTCACCCTCCTCAGCATCCGGCGCGGAAGGAAGGGCGCAAGTATCGCTTTGTGCCACAAGGTATTGTCTTCCACAGGATTTTTAGCGGAAGTAGACGATGGGTGCAAGGCCAGTTCGCCCGCCGACTTGACGCTTGCATGTATCTCATTTCAGGTCCAGACAGCTTGTAGCGCCGGCATCACAATAAACCTCACTTCTGTCATGTGCACGGTGATACCTTTGTGTGTCTTCCCCCAGATTCATGGATCTCGAGGATAGCACGGCCTTAGCAGCCAACCACCAGATGGCGTCATCACGATACCACGAGACGATCCCATGGAGCCGGAGCCTTCGCCTCCTCGCCCTCCTCCCGTTCTACCGGTGGAGCTGGAGCGGACCACACCGCAGCAGCCGACGCCATCTGGTCATTTTCTGGGGGCCGTTTCCGCCAGAGAGAAGGCCAGATGGCGGTGTACGACCGGAAGCTTGTCGTCTCCTGCAGCCACAGCGTCCGGTCCAATGCAGCGTCCTCCCACCGCTGTCCCTCGCCGTTGTCACGCGCCCTATACATGCCGGCCGGTGTGGCCGTGCGGTTCTAGGCGCTTCAGTCTGGAACCGCGTGACCGCTACGGTCGCAGGTTCGAATCCTGCCTCGGGCATGGATGTGTTTGATGTCCTTAGGTTAGTTAGGTTTAATTAGTTCTAAGTTCTAGGCGACTGATGACCACAGATGTTATACGACGATTGTCCGTCCCTTTAGAGGGATGTGGTGGTTGGCGGGGGGGGGGGGGGCAGAGGAATGGACGTCGTCCTTGAACGTTACAGCAGAGAAGCCTGTGAGACGACGTCAGCCAAAAGTACACTGACTAGGACCGCACAACGACGGGAGAGTCCCCGATACGAACAGAATATAAGCGCCGCTCTGCCCTAGCCTCGGCCTCACTAGAAGACAAGCCCTGACTTGTAAACAGTATTACTTGCTTGCATGGAAATTGCATAATAGAAGTTAGCGTAAGGAGGGCTATGCGTGAAGCGTTCAGTGAATTCGAAAGTAAAATTCTATGTACCGACTTGACAGAAAATCCTAGGAAGTTCTCGTCTTACGTTAAATCAGTAAGTGGATCGAAACAGCATATCCAGACACTCTGGGATGATGATGGCACTGAAAAAGAGGATGACACGCCTAAAAGTGATATACTAAACACCTTTTTCCAAAGCTGTTTCACAGGGGAAGACCGCACTGCAGTTCCTTCTCTAAATCCTCGCACGAACGAAAAAATGGCTGACGTCGAAATAAGTGTCCAAGGAATAGAAAAGCAACTGAAATCACTCAACAGAGGAAAGGCCACTGGACCTGACGGGATACCAATTCGATTCTACACAGAATACGCGAAAGAGCTTGACCCGCTTCTAACAGCCGTGTACCGGAGGTCTCTATAGGAACGAAATGTTCCAAATGAATGGAGAAGATCGCAGGTAGTCCCAGTTTTCAAGAAGGGTCGTCGAGCAGATGCGCAAAACTATAGGCCTATACCTCCGACATCGATTTGCTGCAGAATTTTACATGATTTTTTGCTCGCGTATTATGTTATTTCTGGAAACCCAGAATCTACTCAGTAGGAATCGATTCCGGAAACAGCGATCGTGTGAGACCCAACTCGCTTTATTTGTTCATGAGACCCGCTGATATTAGAGTCAGGCTCCCAGGTAGATGCCATTTTCCTTGACTTCCGGAAGGCGTAAGATACAGTTCCGCGCTGTCGCCTGATAAACAAAGTAAGAGATGCGGAATATCAGACCAGCTGTGTGGCTAGATTGAAGAGTTTTTAGCAAATAGAACACAGCATGTTGTTCTCAATGGAGAGACATCTACAGACGTTAAAGTAATCTCTAGCGTGCCACAGGGGAGTGTTATGGGACCATTGATTTTCACAATTTATATAAATGACCTATTAGATAGTGTCAGATGTTCCGTGCGGCATTTTGCAGACGATGCTGTTGTAAACAGAGAAGTTGCAGCATTAGAAAATTGTAGCGAAATGCAGGAAGATCTGCAGCGGATAGGTACTTGGTGCAGGGAGTGGTAACTGACACTTAACATAGACTAATGTAATGTATTGCGAATACATAGAAAGAAGGATCCTTTATTATATGATTATATGATAACGGAACAAACACTGGTAGCAGTTGCTTCTGTAAAATATCTGGGAGTATGCGTATGGAACGATTTGAAGTTAAATGATCATATAAAATTAATTGTTGGTAAGGCGGGTACCAGGTTGAGATTCATTGGGAGAGTCCTTAGAAAACACAGTCCATCAACAAAGGAGGTGGCTTACAAAACACTCGTTCGACCTATACTTGAGTATTGCTCATCAGTGTGAGATCCGTACCAGGTCGGAAGATCCAATGAAGAGCGGTGCGTTTCGTCACAGGGTTATTTGGTAACCGTGATAGCGTTACGGAGGTGTTTAGCAAACTCAAGTGGCAGACTCTGCAAGAGAGGCGCTCTGCATCGCGTTGTAGCTTGCTGTCCAGGTTTCGAGAGGATGCGTTTCTGGATGAGGTATCGAATATATTGCTTCCCCCTACTTATACCTCCCGAAGAGATCACGAATGTAAATTTAGAGAGATTCGAGCGCGCACGGAGGCTTTCCGGCAGTCGTTCTTCCCGCCAACCATACGCGACTGGAACGGGAAAGGGAGGTAATGACAGTGGCACGTATTGTGCGCTCCGCTACACACCGTTGGGTGGCTTGCGGAGTATAAATGTAGATGTAGATGTAAAACCGCTAAGATAAGTATTGTCATTTCAATTTACTGTAACAAACTTTATTAATCTTTTTTACTTGTTATCTAGCTAACCGATAAAAAAGCTTGCTAGGCACCCTATATGAGACGACACGACACTTGGTATCAGATCTTTTGCCAAGACTGTGTCTGTTAATTTAGTGAGGATACAACGCAGACAGCTTAAGATAAATAAGTTCTGGTGAAGCTGCTCCTTGAACAAGCATTTCTAAAATGCTAACAAGTATCCAATTCAAGTACATGTACGAACGGAAAACAGCTAAGAGGGAATCATGTCTGTACAAAGGCTGTAATGAGTGCTGTAACGTATTACGTGGTTACTAATGTTTCGAGAAGGAAGCTACCCTCGCTGTATACCGCCTTTTATTTGCAGTGATTGAAAGAGGCCTCTTTCTTTGACTTTGATGCAGACAGGGCTGTGAAAAGCGTGATGAGAGGAAGGAGACTGCCTGACGTGATTAATATTTCTCCTCTTCAATGTAAGAACTGCTTTTCAGATCGAAAAATTAGTCTGAGAGCCATTATTCGGTCCTTTCAAAAAGGAGAAGGCCCTCGAAATCGTGCGATGAAAGGATTGAAGGGAACTCAAAAGAAGCGTGCAACCGAAGAACTAATTCGGCTGGCCACCTCCGATACTATTGAGCGCTACGTGGTGAGAACACTAACACAAACAGTTACCTCTGTGAACCGTGGGAGCCAATTCTAATACCTGTCTCTGTTTAATATAGTCATCTGTGGAAAGTGAATTATTCGCTTTTTCAATATCCTACTCGTAGAAGAACTGGCTGCTGATTGATACGACGCAGCACCTAAATACTAAATTGAGTTGAATTTGATTTAGGCCAGTAATACACAAAATCTAATGTTAAGATATTATCAATCGAAGGCCAGAAATAAGCTATCAAAATCAGCTTGTTGTAATTCTGTATTCATCTATAGAAGCAGAAATAACATTTCCCGGCGTTGTTCACACTTCAGTGATTATGTATAGTCAGTTTTCTAAAGAACGCTCGCTGTACTTAATAACTTCCCGCTTGTTCCTTCAACGTGAGTAAAAATACTGTTGAATGCTGCGTATTCAAGAAAATTAACGGGAGTGCATGAAAAGACTTTCTGTTAGTTTCACTCCCATCATCGCTATTTTGCTTAGCCCCGATATCTTTTATGAGGTGTAGATGCGAGCTGTAGAGAACATGTAACGACTAATGAGAGTTCACACATTACTGATTTTGGCGAGTCATGTTTCAACGCACATTTTATTTTGTATGATTAAAAGTGGCCGTTCGTAGAGGAAAGAGAAAATACTGACAATTATTGAAATTACTCTTTACAGTATCTTAAATTTGTGCTCGATGTTCTCAGAGAATATATCTAAAACTAATGAAAATCAATATCGTCCTTCCAGCGAAACAGATAAGAAACTTTCCCTTTATTCAGAGAGAACAGAGGAACATGACCACGGTATTTCTTTATTCCCTTTCAAACGGAAAATAATGTTCCACTCTCATTCAATTAAATTGTGCTGTAATATTTTCTGAACGGGACGCATAGATCTCTCGATTTAAAAAAGGAATTCATCTCGTATAGCTTTGTATCCAAATATGTCACAATTCGAAGAACGGGATTTGAAAACGTGTAAATAATAAAACAGCTTGCAATCGCTACGAGTTCATTGTTTCTGCTAGTATATGGGAGAAAAACCAATAACTACCGGCTGGAGAAGGATTTTTAATCTTACGTGCCCTAACGTAACAGTGTGACAGTATTAACATTTTAATGTCTTTGTTTCAGTCTTCAAGAAAGGTCGTAGACAACTGAGTAAAGGTCATTATTTGTATTTTGGTGTTGTTACTGGTTAGTTTTCAGACTGTTCCAAAATTTATTAATAAAAAATGTAGCACCTTAAAGCGCTAACGCAAACTCATCCAAAGCTGATTGAAAGCAGTCTGCATTAATTTAAGAGTAAGTTAAAAGAGATGGTTTGGGATGAGGCATACACTATGTGATAAAAAGTATCCGGACACCCTCAAAAACATACGTTTTTCATATAATGTGCATTATAATGCGACCTATAGCCAGGTACTCCACATCAGCTACCGCAATAGCCATTAGACATCCTGAGAGAGCAGAATGGGGCGCTACGCGGAACTCACGAACTTTCAACGTGGTCAGATGATTGGGTGTCATGTGTGTCATACATCTGTACGCGAGTTTTCACACTCCTAAACATTCCTAGGTCCACTGTTTCCGATGTGATAATGAAGGGAAGTCGTGAAGGGACGCGTACAGCGCTTATTGACTGACAGAGACCGCCGACAGTTGAAGAGGGTCGTAATGTGTAATAGGCAGACATCTTTCCAGACCATTACACAGGAATCAAGCTGCATCAGAATCCACTGAAAATACTATGATAGTTAGGCAGGAGGTGAGAAAATTTGGACTTCATGGTCGAATGGCTGCTCATAAGCCACATATCACGCCAGTAAATGCCAAGCGACACCTCGCTTGGTGTAAGGAGCTTAAACATTGAACGATTGAACAGTGGACAAACGTTGTGAAGAGTGATGAATCACGGTACACAATGTGGCGATCCGATGGCAGTGTGTGGGTGTGGCGAATGGGCGGTGAAAGTCATCTGCCAGAGTGTGTAGTGCCAACAGGAAAATTCGGAGGCGGTGGTGTTATGGTAAGGTCGTGTTTTTCATGGAGGGAGCTTGCACCCCTCGTTGTTTGGCGTCCTACTATCACAGCACAGGCTTACTTTGATGCTTTGATCACCTCCTTTCTTCCCATTGTTGAAGAGGAATTATGGGATGGCGATTGCATCTTTCAACACTATCGAGCACCTGTTAATAATGCATGGTCTGTGTCGGAGTGGCTGAAAGCCTCCTACTTACGTTTCAAATCTAGACTTTAACAATAAAATGGGAAGGTACTGTTAATCAGGGAGAAGCTGTGATCTAAATAACAATAGATTTATTCCTACTTAACAAGACAACAAAAATGACTAAAGAAACGTCACACAGACATATTTATTTGAAAAACACTTTCTGACTGAAGTCATGGATGGCCACAATCTGTTATTAATGGCTCGCACCCGAAAAATGCAAGTCCGAGGTCTCGCGTTCGGTTAATTCGGAACACAGGTACTATTATGAGCCTCTGAAACCCCGGTGGATTCCAATGTGCAGGTGGACCCGTTTGCTGCTGTGTCAAACCAATATGACTCCGTGCCACGACTATGCATGTCAAATGTTTAGACGACCGACTCAAGACAAATAAGTACACCCACGCATCACTGGTTGTGTGCGTGGTGCTAGAAGCAGTAGCTCTGACGGTTCAGAAGGTGACTGGCACAGGCTCTAAGTGGCACCCTAGCAAAGGACACAAGTCTTACCGTTTAGGTAGAGACCTGCAGTTCTATGCTAGCGAAGTGCCAGTACAAGAGTGAGTTTCCATTTCTGTACGCATTCCTCCTCGGCTCGGTAGCAAAGCATATTTACATCTTAGACTTTTCCCACTTAGGCACAAGCCAATCACGAGCTGGAGTGTGTCATTCGAAGCTAGGAGAGGGTCCTTTGCTCTGCATACACTGATTTGACCATTCAGAGATTTTAAAGTTAATTGGGAGAAAAGGAAAAGAAGATTCAGCTTCGCGGCCTCTTTCCCGCTCGTTTACGACGTGCCTTTTGCTAACAACATTACAAAGATGGAACCACACCCGTCTATAAAAAGTTTGTTATCTCCCCTGTTTCCAAATAACGGCCATAAACTCGCTGAAAGTTTTGTGGTTTCACAAATATGTTTTGTAACAGAGTCTTGATGTCTGGATGCCAGTGACCTGTCACACGCAAATTCACAGAATGCTCACAGTTGTTTTGTCAGCTTCCTATCTAATAAGGGCCGATGCTTTGCTTTATTGCTGGTCTACAATGCGCCGGCCATTACAGCGGCGACTTCCCGACGCTAGTCAGTCTACCTGGACGCTTCTGCCTCCCGACCAGCACCAACCAACGTGCCTGCACAATGAGACCGCACAATTCGGCCATCCAGAGCTTGGCATAGGGTTCATCGAACCACAATCATACTATCTCTACCATTCCACTCCCGAACAGCGCGCAGGAAGAACGAACACCTAAACCTTTGAGACCGCACAATTCGGCCATCCAGAGCTTGGCATAGGGTTCATCGAACCACAATCATACTATCTCTACCATTCCACTCCCGAACAGCGCGCGGGAAGAAAGAAAACACCTAAACCTTTATGTTCGAGCTCTGATTTCTCTTATTTTATTTTGATGATCATTCCTACCTATGTAGGTTGGGCTCAACAAAATATTTTGACATTCAGAATAGAAAGTTGGTGACTGAAATTTCGTAAATAGATTTCGCCGCGACGAAAAACGTCTTTGCTTTAATGACTTCCATCCCAACTCGCGTATCATATCTGCCACACTCTCTCCCCTATTACGTGATAATACAAAACGAGCTGCCCATTTTTGCACCCTTTCGATGTCCTCCGTCAATCCCACCTGGTAAGGATCCCACACCGCGCAGCAATATTCTAACAGAGGACGAACGAGTGTAGTGTAAGCTGTCTCTTTAGTGGACTTGTTGCATCTTCTAAGTGTCTTGCCAATGCAACGCAACCTTTGGCTCGCCTTCCCCACAATATTATCGATGTGATCTTTCCAACTGAAGTTGCTCGTAATTTTAACACCCATTTACTTAGTTGAATTAACAGCGTTGGGAATTGTACTATTTATTGAGTAATTGAACGTCCGCAGCTCGTGGTTGTGCGGTAGCGTTCTTGCTTCCCGCGCCAGGGTTCCGGGGTTCGATTCCCGGCGGGGTCAGGGATTTTCTCTGCTTCGTGATGACTGCGTGTTGTGTGATGTCCTTAGGTTAGTTAGGTTTAGGTAGTTATAAGTTCTAGGGGACTGATGACCATAGATGTTTAGTCCCATAGTGCTCAGAGCCATTTGAACCATTTTGAGTAATCGAATTCCAATTGAACTCAGATAAAGCTTACTGTTATTCCCTCCCAACAGCACGCAAGCAAGAGCAGTAACTACTGCCCACCATTTCATCAAGATATATGAAGTCAAATCGCTATAAAGATCTGTCGTATCGGCCGCCGCACAGCAGCCGTCAACTCGGCGCTGCGTGCTACAACACGCGCGGCACACAGCGAGTACCGCTGGTGCCGCACGCGATGTCAACAACTGGCGCAAGTGAACGCGTCGTCGCGGGGTTAGCGGCAGCGTACACACCACTATCGATACGGATTACCCTGGCGGCGCTGCCCTTGCCACCAGAGTGAGCAACCGTATAAGGGCGCCATCTACCGACACTCTGATTGGCCGGACCTGCGGATTTAAGCGAGCTCATTGAGCCCGTTTAACCAGTTCAATCTTCGCCGATGACTGTGTTACTACCCGGCTGCTGGATTCACGACGGCCGAACCGTACTGTGGCCTCCCTGGCTGGAAACTTGCGACGTGTCGTTATCGACCGATTGGCAGTGGACTTGTATTCTCTAGTAGTGACTCTGATTTCTCCTTGGCGCTATAGCCAGAGAAGTGTTGTGTAGTCGAACTTAAGTTTTGTGTTGAGTGACAGAAGGTCAAATAAATTTGGTTACCACGGAATATTTGTTGTGTTATACTGCGGACATAACACAACAGAAATGGTGACAAGAATGGGATCCATTTCTGTTGTGTTATGTCCTCCTTTAATTGTGTGTACAAGGGACAAAATAACAACATACTTGGTACAGAAGTATTTTCATTTAAAACTTTCAACATAGCTGCGCTTCAGCAACGGTTGACATAGAAACTTCATAGAACCATAAAATAACAAGCATTCACTTGCAGGATTAACCCTTTACCATGGTTTCGGCAAATATAAATTTGTCTTCTTTAGAAGAAAACTGGACCTGCAGAATCACACACAGAGAAACACGGATGTGGGAGTCATAAGTACTAGACAAGAGCCTTATGGCTCCCAAATCTTTCGTAATATGGGAGTCTACAAGTCTATTTCCTTCTGAAGAACACAAACCATCCTAAAGGATTAAGACACCTTAAATTCGGCAAGTGGTGGAATCATATTTTTCAATCATGATTTGATATACGTCACGCTAATGGTACCTTTGAGTCATATACCATTAAAAAAATTTCTCATTATCAGAATATTGAAGGACGATGTGTTTTATTTCTTAAAAGTCATCCAAAAGCCAAAATTGCACAAAATACTTATTTTAAAATTCAGGACAACCGGTTTCAACAGTTTTGCTGTCATCTTCAGGTATTAAACATATTTTTGCAGTAAAGCTTGTTCATTTCACGCTGACCTAATGCACAATTGACATCTTGTACATGAGGTCAGCGTAAAACGCACATGTTTTACTAGAAAAAATGTTTAAGGTATGAAGATGACAGCTAAGACCGTTGAAAACGGTTCTCTTGAACATAAAAAGTATGTAGTGTATCAATAAGGCTGTAAGATAGTTTTCAGCCGAACACTGGTTTCCATCGCAAGCCTCTTTCTCTGAGACGTTTTGATTATTTCATGTGACACAAAACTATATCTTCTCGCGTGCTCACTCTTCTTCTTAGAGAAGCGTAATTGCTGAAATACCGATAGCCGTGATCGGAACCTAGGAGCGTAAACGAAGCCGCAGTTGCTGGCCTATGCAGTTGCCGGTCATTACCCTGCCAGCTTAGCAACATCAGCAGACACGGCTTCCACATCCGGTGGTTCAGCGTGAGAACGTCTGGCGGACTTCCGTCGCACGAGCGACAGACCTACCGATAACGACACACCACGTCTTCGACCCCACTCCAGGTGTTTCGGAGACGCCTCGATATTGGGGGCATTCCACGCCTGTCAGCACGTGAATAAGGGACATAAATCTGCAGGACCAGCCCGTTGGCAAGTAGTCGCAGCTGGGCCGTCCGATGACGAATAGCTTCTGTAGGTCGTCGCCGCATCTGTGACTCTGCTTCCGATTGGCATCGAACCAACAACCGCTGGCAGAGGGACCTACTTCGCCTGCCTACTTCACTCGCTCTATCGCCGACCTGCAGCAGTGAGCCACTCGCCCACTCCTACCCAGCAAAAGACCCTATTACAGCAACAACAGTATTCGACTTTACCAAATAATTGTTGGATATAATTTAATCTCTTGTCTTCTTCTGCAGTTAATTTTACCTCTCTTAAGCTCTTGAAGCCCAATGGAACTTAGTACCTGATATCCTTAACATATGTCCTACTATCGTGGTCCATCTTACTAGCCTATGATTTCCACAGATTCCTTTTTGCTTATGGGCCTAGACGTACTTCATCACACGTTTACTCCTGAAATTAAAGCCTATATTTGATACTAGCAGTCTCCTTTCGTTGGTGTCTCTTTACATTTGTGATGCGGTGGGGCATTACAGCCATCAATAATTGTGAAGTTTCATTGTAAATTAAAATCAGCCATTTATTTTTAGGCTCAGTGCTACCGGTTTCGATGAGTAGACCATTATCAAGCATCAGCAAAGCATAATCCGCTTATCACTACAACTTCCAAATGCATAAAAATAAAGATCTGATGGTCATATATATTGAAGTTTCATAACATTTTCTTCGCCTACGCCAGTCTCATGATCCCGTTTTCTCCTCCGTCGTACGTTATTTTGTTTCCAAGGTAGCAGATCCTTGACTACTGCATGTCTCCGAAATCGATGTCGGTCTTTGGGTAACCTCACTTCTCATACTGCTCAACACTTTCGTTTTTCTTTGATTGTTCTGTACTCGGATCTCCGTTCATCTCATTGGAGAAGCCCTGCAATTATTTCTTAGCGTTAACAGAGCATAGAAAAGGGCATTTCGTAATAATACTCGCCACCCCGTCTCCTAGTTCACTTTCTAATGGAATGGGAGAAGGTTATATATCCTGTCTGTGTTCGAGACTGTATCTTTGTACATGATGTTGAAGATATACGCAGTAGGTGATTGAATAGTGCATTCTGCCCTAACACAGGTTTTCAATATTAGTTCCACAGCAAACAAATTGCCACCCCTCACAATCTTTTGGTTACATTCCATGCGCCATTCTCCTGCAGTATGATACACTGAAGAGCCAAAGAAAGTCGTACATCTGCCTAAGATCGTGTAGGGCCCCCGCGAGGATGCATAATTGCTGCAACACTGCGTTACATGGACTCGACTAATGTCTGAAGCAGTGGTGGAAGGATTTAACACGATGAATCCTTCAGGGCTATTCATAAATCCGTAAGTCTATGAGGGGTTGGAGATCTCTTCTGAATAGCAGGTTGCAAGACATCCCAGATATGCATGGAGATCCTCTGGACGTGTGGAGTCTCTCATTGTTATGCTGGAATTGCCCGAGTCCATCGGAATACACAAAGGACATTAATAGACGCAGATGATCAGACAAAATGCTTACGTACGTGTCACCTGGCAGAGTCATATCTAGACGTATCAGCGGTCCCATATCGCTCCAAGTGAACACGCCCCACATCATTACAGTGCCTACACTAGCTTGAACAGTCCCCTGTCTCCCTATCCGTACACGTCCATCCGCTCAGTCCAATTTGAAGCGAGATTCGTTCGTCCAGCCGACATGTTTCCAGTCATCAACAGTCCAATGTTAGTGTTGACGGGTCCAGGCGAGACGTAAAGCTTTGTGTCGTGCTGTCATTAGGGTTACACGAGTGGACTTTCGGCTGCGAAAGCCCATATGGATGATGATCCGCACACTGACACTTGTTCATGGTCCGTTATTGAAATCTGCATCAATTTGCGGAAGGGTTGCACTTCTTCCACGTTGAACGACTCTCTTCAGTCCTTGTAGGTCCCGTTCTTGCATGCTCTTTCTCCGGCCGATGTCGGAGATTTGATGTTTTACCATATTCCTGATATTCACGGTAAACTCGTGACCCCACTTCATTGCTACCTCGGAATTGCTGTATCCCATCGCTCATGCGCCGACTACGACACTCACTTAAATCTTGATAACCTGCCATTGTAGCAGCAGTAACCAATCTAGAAACTGCGTCAGACACTTGTCTTACATAGGCGTTGCCGAACATAGCGCCGTATTCTGACTGTTTACATATTTTGAATACTCGTGATTGTACCATTTTCTTCGGCGCTTCGGTGCATGTGTGATATCGATATGTTACGTTACGTCAGCACTAGAATTTACTCTGTGTTTTCCTCCATGACCTCTTGGTGATAACTTTAAATATCCCAACATATCACCAGGATTCGTTGCACTGGAGTCAAGTATAAGATTAACATTACAGATGCTAGGCACTCATCTACAATCTTCCCGATAAACGTACATGAGGTGGACTAAAATATGGAAGTACCACAAAAACAACTCATTCACTTGCCTAATACGGTGTAGGAAAACAGCTGGCTTTCGAAATGGCTTTCAGTTTCTAGGAATGGATACATACCGGTGCTTTGTGGCGTCGAGGAGAATCTTATGCCATCTATCCTGCAAAATAGTGAAAGCTTCAGGTAAGAGAGGTGAACAGTCATGAAGTCATCAGCACTCCTCTCTCCAGACCAGAAAGGCTGAGTAAGATTTAGATTCCGTGATTATTGTGGCCAGGAACAATGCATCGTCGTGCTCACAAAACCAGTCTTGGAGGATGCTATTTGAACAGGGACCACGTTGCTTTGGATCATTATATCTTGGGATGGACAGGATGAGCTAAAAGGGCCACGCATTCCTTAGCAGTAATGCGACCATGGAATACAACGATATAGCTGAATCCCCGTTATTTTGCATTGTTGTGACGCAGACTCGGTCAGAAGTTGGAAACTGTACGAAAGAAAACACATCCAACCTAATGACTTTTTTCTGTTGCTCAATAGTCTTGGATTTATGACGGCACTATGTTTCCCCATTGCCGGCTCTTCATGAGTGATGAGTGGCTATACAATTAAAGCTCACCCTGCAATTCCCTGTTTATGAGACCTTATTTCCTTGGTGGCAGGAATCGATACTTCGAAAATCGGCTCTGCTGCGAATATGGTGTTGTCGCCGAAATATCTTTGTCACAATCCTGTTGAAACACAGTACACCTTGGTTACGGAAGCATTCAGCGCACGAGCACCATCATCTTCATCACGTTTCGATTCAGTTAGCTCCAACAAAATGCACTCCCAGCTACACATAAAACGGCTGTGACGACAGCTGACACTTCCAACGTACTATGGTCATTGCACCGGGGCCTTTCGTTGTCAAATACAACAGTGCACAACCTGCATTTGTGTCGAGCATGTATTTCTCGTAGTGTTTCCATATTTTTGTCCAGGCCCGTGTAAACCTTCCATAAACCACTTCCGTCCCTGACTTCATGAATTCATTCACCTTGTTAACTGAACAGACAAGTGGAAAGCTGACAAATTAAACAGGCTGAAATCTAGACATAGGTACGTATCAGAAGCGGAATTTAGGATTCTGGACAATCCGTCGTTTGGTCACTACAAGGAATGTACGAAATTCAGGAAGGTGCTAGCGCTCGTTTTACGAGTTAGCCAATTGTTATTACGTTTATTTTCTATTTTCTACCTAGACTGCCTCGCAAACGACGAATTAAATTACGTTTCCTACAACCTAAGAGCTCTATGACGTTTTCCTCAGTTTTATAGCCCTGACTTGACAATAAGCACAGGGACCTGCAAAAGAGGTAACTATTTCTCGTAATGTGATGTGGCGAAGCGGAAGAAGTTTTAATTGCTTTAGGTAGTTTCCGTGCATAATACTATCTCTTTTCCGTTCAGTTCACTTACGGGCAATCTTAAGAGCTGAAGCAATGAGTAGCAAACATCTATTGCCTCTAATGCGAATAGACTGTTTCTACTTGCTGACAAAAATGTCTGCATACTTGACGATTTGATCGATTTGCTAACTGTCAGCTTGTTTCCAGTCCTGGTTCCTAATGTCGATAACGTTCTGTTCTGTCGCCGTCTCTGGCTGCCACAAAAAATGTTTATTGCCTGTACGTTTATAAAAGCACATTCGCGCAGTTTCTCAAACGTCTTCAGTAAAATAACATAGTAACGTTTAATATCATTGTCGGTGATTTTGCGTGTGTTTTAATAGGATCAAATTCCCATGGCCGCGTTATGAACATATGTGCGATACGGTGCTGTGTCACTGGAGCTCTTACATACGTTATCGAAGGTTATCATCGTGGTCACTAAAGATGACCTGCCCTTTACAACCATGGGTATTGTGCTGGCTCCTTTTTTAAAAAAAGTCTAGCTGTCATGAGTATCTCACGTGCTGCATATGTTATCGCTGACATAGCTTTTAGCTATTACTTTAAGAACCCTAATTACGATATTTGTAAGACGTTATCCCCCTAATTGTAACACAGTTCTCATACTACAAAAAGTAGGCTGTTTCCGTGGTACTTATGCGCTCGGGGAGGCGTTGCTGCCTCGTCAACTGAAGGCCACGAGATCGATTCACTCCCTATTTCTGGGTGAAAGCGTTAACCCTTTCAACATAAATTAGTTTCTGCCTCCTACTTCGTAGTAATAACTGTTAGATTGTTTCATTAATGCATGGTGAGTGGAAAGTAATATTTTCCCTGTCAATTACAGCTTTATCGGTTTTTAATGTCGTCTGCTGCAGATAGACTAATTTGAAACAACCACTTAATGAAAAAGTGAAATGGATCTATTAGAAGATTACAACTGGTGAAGCAATTCAGAGACGATGCTACGAAATTTGTTAGCGGAAGGTCGACCAGGGTGGCCGAGCGGTTCAAATCGCTACAGTCTGGAACCGCGTGACCGCTACGGTCTCAGGTTCGAATCCTGCCTCGGACATGGATGTGTGTGATGTTCTTAGGTTAGTTAGGTTTAAGTAGTTCTAAGTTCTTGGGGACTGAGGACCTTAGCAGTTAAGTTCCATAGTGCTCAGAGCCATTTGACCCGTTTGTTAGCGATAGGTTCTATCAACGACCAAGTATTACGGAAATGTAACGTGATCTCAAATTGGAATCCCTGGGGGGAATAAGATGTTCTTTTGCCGAAGCGCAATTATTTAGTCCGAAAAGTTCAATAGTTTTATGTTTGCTCTTATTTCCCTTTCATAACTGACTTCTCTTTGCTAAAAAAAGCAGCTACCCACTTGTTGCACTGTTGCACATGGTGAGTTACCCGCTTGTGATTTCCAAAATAAAGCACCTGCCATCATACAGATGTTTGTGACTCTTGAAGCTTTCTCGGCGGATGTGTTGTAAATAGTCTTCACGGGTTTTCCGCCGGATAATGTTGTGCAAATTCCACAATATTTCCTCGGAGCAACTGTCCGACATCTTCAGGAGGTTCAACGTACCTGGTGCCTAGGTGCTACTGACCTAGCCACCAGCAAGGTTGAACCACCGGAAGATGTTGGACAGTTGCTCCGAGGAAATATTGTGGAATTTGCACAACGTTATTCGGCGGCAATGCAAAGAAATACATAATATGTTGAAATATTCAAGAATTGTTTTAATCATGATTCATTAAGTCAAATCTTCAGAAAATACTCTTCTATTCATTGCCGTTAACCCCTTCAACATTTCACAAAATCTGAAAAACAGTTGTCATTATTACATAACATTCAACGCATTCACTGATGATTATCCACCTGCTTCTGGATTTCCTTTATGTGGCAGGTTTTTGTGAAATGATCGATATTGTGATCCTAGCGTGGGAACCACTGACTTGGAGAGAGACATCAAATCATTGTACTTTCCTCATGTTATCGATAGGATGGGCGCGTACAAAGATTTGGCGTCTGTACGCGCATACTTGCGTACGGAGTAGGTAAATGTGATACCAAGTGATGGACTAGGGAATTTTCTTTTTGTCCCTGAGCGACAATAGCGATATTTAAGAACTGCAAATCCAAAATGTGATTCTGCACACTATTCAGTTCTTCATTTCTGCTTTCCGATGTCCTTTTTTTCATCTCTGTATGCACAACACCTTTGCGGATTCCAAGTGCATTCAGAAACAAGTTTTACAAACTTAGATTCGTACTCTTCTTCGTGGTAAGTGAAAAACAACAGTGAAGTTCCTTTTTTAATTCATTCCTCTACTGGCCTTCTTAAGGATCTACTTTGAATAAAGTAGCTTTCTGTCTCTTAAGTTATATACTATTTTGCAGAATGGCTCAGCCCTTGTGAAGCTCTTATCTTTTTACAACACATCCTTCTGTAGTTGTCTCGACTTAAATCTTTCACGCATACTCCTGAAACATGCACTTTGCTAGATGAAACATAGAATTCCCCGCGTTGCCGTATAACATTCCTTGCCCTTTGCTCTGCATATTTTAATCTTTCTAGCATTCCTTGTTGTTGAATCGATTTCTTCCACTCATTCTAAATTCTGATCTTTAAGGCGCTGCACATTAGTAACGTAATTTTCAGTTGCTCTTTCCAAAGGCTCCTGTTCCGTTTTGTTTGCATGAATTGGCTTTAAATGTTTACAAATAAAACACTCGCTCTTCTTTGCGGCTTTTCAAGTGGTGCACCGTCAGATGATTGTTTGTGTTCCAAAATGGGTGGAGAGAGATCAGATTACGACTCTGAATAAGGATCGTCGCCACTGGAGAGCAAAGAGGCAGATTCGGGTGATATTACCCTCAGGGCACGCCAAGACATTCAGCTGAAAGAAGATAATTATTATTAATTGTACCACCTAGTGGCTATAGAAAATACAGAAAACAAAAAAAGAGAAATGAAGTATCTCAATACGATTTTCAAACTACGGTACTTCAGGAGAATATCGTTATACATGCTAGCATGAGACTTTAAATTCCGCAAAACAAATTCCACAATTTTTTCCTTTCTCGATCTCATAATTATCAACTAACAGTACAACAAAACATCGAAATAATACAAACACAATTGATTTCTTCAGCTTTTACCGCATAAACTAGACTAACATGTAAAGGATGGGGGAAAACAACGCTCACCAAATATTTTTCACTATGTAGCAGAGTCAGCACAAACATTTTGCAAGATTGTACTTTAGTTAAGTAGTGCAACTTAACATATCTACTTATGTCTTTCAAAATCTAAAGACAGGGAGAAAATACAAGGAGCGAAAGGCTATCTACAACTTTTACAGAAACCAGATGGCAGTTATAAGAGTCGAGAAGCACGAAAGAGAAGCAGCGGTTGAGAAGGGAGTGAGATAGGGTTCTCGCCTATCACAGATATTATTCAGTCTGGGTATTGAACAAACAGTAAAGGAACCAAAAGAAAAATTAAGAGTAGTAATTAAAGTCCAGGAAGAAGAAATAAGAATTATGAGGTTCTCCGATGACATTGTAATTCTATCAGAGACAGCAAATGACTTGGAAGAGCAATTGAACGGATTGGACAGTATTCTGAAAGGAGGATATAAGACGAACATCAGCAAAAGCAGAACAAGGATAATAGAATATAGTCGAATTGAATCAGATTACATTGAGGGAATTAGATTAGGAAATGAGACCCTTAAACTAGGAGATGAGTTTTGCTATCTGGGCAGCAAACTAACATGATGGCCGAGGTAGGGAGGATATAAAATGTAGGATATAAAGGGGAAGAACAGCGTTTATGAAGAGAAGTTTGTAAACATTGAGTACAGATTTAAGGGTCAGAATTTTTTTTCTAAAAGTATTTGTATGGAGTGTAGCAATGTATGGAAGTGAAACAAGGACGATAAAGTGTTTGGACAAGAAGATAATAGAAGCTTTGGAAATGTGGTGCTACAGAAAAATGCTGAAGATCAGATTCTTTGACCATGTAATTAGTGAGGAGATACTGAAAAGAATTGGGTAGAAGAGAAATTTGTGGTACAACCTGACTAGAAGAAGGGATCAGTTGGTAGGACCATTCTGAGGCTTCAAGGGATCACCAATTTACTACTGGAGGGAAGCGTAGGGGGTAAAAATCATAGAGGGAGACCAGGAGATGAATACAGTTAGCATATTCAGAAAGATGTAGGTTGCAGTAGTTACTTGGACATGAAGAGCCTTACACGGGATAGAGTATCATGGAGAGCTGAATCAAACCAGTCTTTGGACTGAAGACCATAATAACAACAACAACTACTACTACAACAGCAGCATTATAATAACTCATCATTGGCAGTTCATATTGCGTCACATCTGGGTAGATCAAGATATTTATATGTAGCACAGTGATACTCCCTGGTTTATTATTTATATATTTGTTCAAATGCATATTGTGTCCCAATAATATCTTCTGAGACAAAGTCAGTAGTAACAGTGATCAAAGCATATCAAACAGACGAGGGTCATACAGAGGACTGAAAAGTCCGAAAAACCTACGAGGGTATTTCAATAAGTGAAGCCCCACGTTTTTTTCTCAGAACATATATATTGTTAAGAGTCAGAATTTGATGACAATATACATCAACACGTCTTCCCTATGTCGTATTTTTCTACGTAGTCTGCATCACGTTGTATGGCCGTACCCCAACGTTGTGGAAGAGTATGTCTTCACTGCGGATAATAGCTCTTGTCCTGTAGTCGTATCCATATTTTCAAATCATGCCTGACACTCTCGTCATCTTCAAAGTGTGTTCCTCGTACAGAACTGTCGTGTTCTGATGCACAGGTCGGCACGAATAATGGCATCCGCACGATGCAGTGGCTGTGTCAGGATGTCCCGAGCGTGGTTGATGATGGAGCCAAGTTTCTGCATTTCCAGAAGCTGTAATTTTTTTAGTCATCGCCATACACTGCACACAAACGTTTATGGATGTTCATCAAGGTTTCTTTTTCTGTACACAAAAATTCAACTACAGCACTTTGCTCGTAACGTAAGTCGTATGTAGACGCCATTTCGAAGCTGTACTACGGCTCTGCCATTTGGCACAACGGTTCGAAACTTTAGCGGCGCACACAACAAAAATCAACGTGACGCACCAACAAGGACGTTTGTTTATGCTTATTAATAGCTTTTTTTGTAGAAAAAAATGTGGTGCTTTACTTATTGAACGACCCTTGTAGTTACTAGTTGTTGTACTAAGCTGAGGGTATATATCGTGTAAGGACCGCGAGGACAAGAGGAGAGGAATCGGGGCTCGTACGGAAACATACGGACAATCGTTTTTCTCTCGCTCAGTTTGTAAGTGGATCAGAAGGAATAAAAATGCAGTTACATAAGGTACACTTCACCATGCACTATATGATGGGTTGCAGAGTTTGTAAGTTTGCAAGCACATGTAGACAAAAATGTTTCGATACTGGACCCAACATTCTGCTATTCGTCATTCTCATTTGTGCAATCAGTTTTCTATTTCTTCATCACCGCTACGGGTGCATAAACTAGGCACGTCTGTGAATGAACTTGTGCCGCTGTAGACCCTTTTGTGCACAATAATCAAATTACAAAACTCATTTCGCAATGGACCGTTGCAATGACTTTAGAAGCAGCTGTTGTTTGCCTTCACACATAATCAAATCACGTGTACTGAATCTAAAACAGTCACATCTGTGGCTTCGTCCGCAGTCAACAAACGGTGCTGCATTTGTACAATTTTTTACTGATTTGCCAACATTTAAGTAGTGGCAAACAGTTCATAATTCTTAGCCGCTGTTGCTGCTGTTACACATCTTGTGTCGAATGAGTAGGTGAATTTTGTTCCCGACTTGATCGCAGTTCCCAGGTATGTGGGTCGGACCCACAGGTGAATTGTTGACGCAGTTCTCCGCCTGTGAACAATGGTATTCACTGAAAACCCGCCTCCTGGAGCAAAGTAAATGCAGGACACGATCTGGCAGAATGTCGTCCGAACGCCAGCGCCTGCGATCGGATTCCGATAGCCAAGGCGGCAGTTCCCCGGCTGCCAATGGCACAGTGGATTCCATCCGCTGGCCTTTGACCCCAACACCAGCAAGCACCCTTGTGCTTCGCAAGAGCGGCTGCCGAGCGTTTAACTTAGGATTCCGCCAGTCCACTTGGCATTCAGAGTACCATTTGTGTTGGTCTAAGTCGGAGTAGGCCTGGAGAGAGGTAATAAATACAGTACAAACTCCACTTAACATCCAAGATCCTCTCATTTTGTTGTCTGTGGGGTCTGATTGATTTCGCTAAAACCCTTTAATTTAAATGCAGCAGCCTTACGGTAAACTGTACTATTTCTGTGATACTGCCTTCTGGCGTCAGTTTGCTTAGTGATTAAGTTTTCTTATTTTTCGTAGAAAGACTGTATAATTATGTTAAATAACACCTTGCCAAATACGGCATGATCGAGCACGACTTAAAATTACGTAAGACAAACACACACACAAGCCTACAACAAAAATTTAAAAGTTTGTACATTTCTGAAGCAGTAACTGTAATGTGAAATCTTCGTGAAGAAATAATAAACAGTGAATTACTTCCAAATTGACTGTAGTTTCAACGGTTGTGAAAGCGTGTTCCTCAGAGGGAAAACAGTGACAAAAGGGTAATATTTTGTAGTGGAGGTACGTTAAAATATAGCTGAAAAGCGTCAGTAAAATACAAAATTTCCTCTCCATAATTTTAAAAACAAGTATAAGATGGTGGTCATTGAGTAGCATGATAATGATAATTTCGTACGAATTAACATGCAGTCCTGCAAAAATTCTAAATGAAGGAAGCCTCTGTATGGAGCCCATTATAACAAACGCTTTCCAAACAATTTCAAACAACTCTACACGCAACACCGATTAACTGTAAAAAGTAAATGCCAGATCAGCAACGTAGTGTATGCAGGAATGACTAGCTGAAATTTTCGTGGAACTCAGACACCATTCATCCTATAGCTGAAAAATATAAGAATATATAGTAAGACAGAAAAATATCAATCTAAGTAACAACAATAGAATTACCATCTCCATAATCCCACAGCAAAGAGGAAGGAAATGATAAATGACCACATACAAACAATAACATAGTAAAGTACTTGGCCATATACACGACTTAAACACAAAATACGTAGCATAGACAAACAAGAGAAACCACTGACTATGGTGTAGCACCCTACCATCTTAAAAGTTTCTTAGAAGGTGCGGTGGACTACTGCATTAACAGACATCTGCAAACAGCGACCCGGCGATGGCACATGAATTTTCTCCGTAAAATGTATTTAACACAAGACGTATCTGCCCTTACAGCTGGTGTTACTAGGACTGCGTGTATCCGTTAAACCTGGCATTGGCTTTTCTGCAGCAGAATCCGTGTGTGGTGAACTACTCAGACTCCCTTCGGAAAGTAAGTCAATAGTTCCATCTCTATACTTCAGCCATCACCGACATTCGACTTTGGAAGGGGAAATATTTGTACACAAGGATCTACAAACGTGTTCTCGGGTCATGTTGCGTACTGACTCTGTCAAATCCCATTTTATCCGCTACGAAATTCATTCCACGACATACGATCTATCACAGTCGGTTCCAGGCTCATCATGGCGGAATAGATTCTGAGTTCTGTGACATACCGTATCACAGAGCAACGAGACGGTTCATCTGCGTTAAAGTCTTGTTTCGTTTTTACAAGCTTCAAAACAAAATAGATAATTCTATAGATTTTTTTCACGCAATATTCAGCAGTCGACAAATGTTTCAAAAAACTCATGACACTGAACTGCATTAACTGGATTTTATTAGTACTACCGTTTTCGGCCGTAAGCCATGATCTGCTATGAAAATCACTTAAAACATGTCATTTGTCATCAATATTGAAACACAAAGCATTGAATATTTTCATCGCCATGAAAAACACAATAGAAAACTCATTCAGAGCATTAACAAGTGTAGCTATCGTCCTGTTCATAGGAGGTGATAATAAACATTTGTTGCTGTAATCTCAATAGTACGATTGCTGCACTTGCAAATGCTATGAATGAGTTAACTAACCATCCTACTCTCTTGTCCATCAACCTCTCCACAAAAAAGGAAAAGAACTACGTCTCTCTCTGTCTCTCTCTCTGTCTCTCTCTCTCTCTCTCTTTCTCTCTCTCTCTCTCTCTCTCTCTCTCTCTCTCTCTCTCTCTCTCTCTCACACACACACACACACACACACACATACACACACACAAACAGAACAGGAATGAATAGGCTTTAGCTTTCAGCATATACTTCATTAGTATAGCAACATGTACGTAAACAAAACACTATGAGCTACACAGTGAACTCAGAGTAGTTACGTCGTAAGGTTACGGATTTCGATCAAATGTCTGTATAGGGACAGAAGACTGATGGTGCAATGTAGAGTTAATAAAATGAACAATGTTTAACATAAAAAATGCTTATGATGCCCTAGAGTGTAAAAAGACGAAACGCGCCTGAGAGAATAAAACACAGTGTAGCAAGAGAAGGTATTTTTTTATTTACGAAAGCGAAATGTAACATTATTCATTACCCAGCGTTTAACGTGGATTTACAGATCAACAATGATGATCTTTGGTAGTCTCTACTTTAATACGTAAATGTTATACTCCCCATGCAAAAGAGACAACACCAAATGGACAAAGTAGTTACAATTTACAATTACAAGCTAAAATTAGTGATTTGCTGATTTGTTTGGCCGTGGCTGTTTGACGTACTGTATCAATAACGATTATCCAGCAAGCGCAGCTCCTCTGGCGTGTGCTGGAGGGCCAGCTTACTGGGCTCACAACAGCAATATGACAGCTAGGATGATCACTTGAGTATCAGTGGAGTAACAAAGAGGAAAGAAGGCCTTTTCCGCTATCCACCTGTCTCTGCGTTCGCGTAAATTGGGAAGGAAATGTAGGGGTCATGTTGGCCAGTGTTTGGCTTTCAGTACCTAGAAATACCGGGAGTGGATTACTGAGAACCCACCGCACTGTCAGAGGCGTGAATTTATGGATGCTCCGGTTCTGCTTATTGGTACTGAAGCCCTCACCTCCATACAATTTGCAGGCTGAATTGTATCAGCAAGAATTTATCTGTTAAAAAGGCCTGTTAAATACACTCCTGGAAATTGAAATAAGAACACCGCGAATTCATTGTCCCAGGAATGGGAAACTTTATTGACACATTCCTGGGGTCAGATACATCACATGATCACACTGACAGAACCACAGGCACATAGACACAGGCAACAGAGCATGCACAATGTCGGCACTAGTACAGTGTATATCCACCTTTCGCAGCAATGCAGGCTGCTATTCTCCCATAGAGACGATCGTAGAGATGCTGGATGTAGTCCTGTGGAACGGCTTGCCATGCCATTTCCACCTGGCGCCTCAGTTGGACCAGCGTTCGTGCTGGACGTGCAGACCACGTGAGACGACGCTTCATCCAGTCCCAAACATGCTCAATGGGGGACAGATCCGGAGATCTTGCTGGCCAGGGTAGTTGACTTACACCTTCTAGAGCACGTTTGGGGGCACGGGATACATGCGGACGTGCATTGTCCTGTTGGAACAGCAAGTTCCCTTGCCGGTCTAGGAATGGTGGAACGATGGGTTCGATGACGGTTTGGATGTACCGTGCACTATTCAGTATCCCCTCGACGATCACCAGTGGTGTACGGCCAGTGTAGGAGATCGCTCCCCACACCACGGGTGTTGGCCCTGTGTGCCTCGGTCGTATGCAGTCCTGATTGAGGCGCTCACCTGCACGGCGCCAAACACGCATACGACCATCATTGGCACCAAGGCAGAAGCGACTCTCATTGCTGAAGACGACACGTCTCCATTCGTCCCTCCATTCACGCCTGTCGCGACACCACTGGAGGCGGGCTGCACGATGTTGGGGCGTGAGCGGAAGACGGCCTAACGGTGTGCGGGACCGTAGCCCAGCTTCATGGAGACGGTTGCGAATGGTCCTCGCCGATACCCCAGGAGCAACAGTGTCCCTAATTTGCTGGGAAGTGGCGGTGCGGTCCCCTACGGCACTGCGTAGGATCCTACGGTTTTGGCGTGCATCCGTGCGTCGCTGCGGTCCGGTCCCAGGTCGACGGGCACATGCACCTTCCGCCGACCACTGGCGACAACATCGATATACTGTGGAGACCTCACGCCCCACGTGTTGAGCAATTCGGCGGTACGTCCACCCGGCCTCCCGCATGCCCACTATACGCCCTCGCTCAAAGTCCGTCAACTGCACATACGGTTCACGTCCACGCTGTCGCGGCATGCTACCAGTGTTAAAGACTGCGATGGAGCTCCGTATGCCACGGCAAACTGGCTGACACTGACGGTGGCGGTGCACAAATGCTGCGCAGCTAGCGCCATTCGACGGCCAACACCGCGGTTCCTGGTGTGTCCGCTGTGCCGTGCGTGTGATAATTGCTTGTACAGCCCTCTCGCAGTGTCCGGAGCAAGTATGGTGGGTCTGACACACCGGTGTCAATGTGTTCTTTTTTCCATTTCCAGGAGTGTATTTTAATTAGATCTTCGTATATTGCATCTTATCAGGAGGTCTATCTGTGTATTTTCAGTGTCCGTGGCACCTTTCACTTGAGATAATGTCTGTGTCCACCTCTATAGGGAAGCTTGTTGCGAATTTCGTCGGCAGTGTCGTATTTATTCGTTTTTCTACCTGCCTGTTTTTGATTCTCTCCTCCCTTGAGGCAAATAACCACAATCTGATATTTCTTCTGATGCATGGTATTGGTTGATGTTTAATATTATCACAGATTGTTTATTCCTGGTGTGAACCTGGATTTCCGTGTTGCACGGATGTTATAAGGGTTAATGTTAGGCACCGTGTAACTAATGTTTAATTTGAATATTTGGACAAATGCTGTGCTCAATTTTTAGTTGTCGTTTGGCGGAGCATTAACGGCCTTTCTGGACTTTGCTCCACAGTGCCTTATTCATTGAGGGTAATGTACTGTTTATTCTGCTTGAGGTCATGTATATCATGTGTTTCTTTTATTTAAGTGGTTTATATGGAAATTTTAAATGGTTTTAGGACACGTTTTCCCTTATGGGCTTGGCCTGGACTGCATATGTGTCCCGGCGTCATAGAATTTGGGGCAGTTTGCTCGTTTTCGGATTTATCATTTGTTCCTGTAGGATTTGGTACTACTATTTAATTCTGAAATTTTTTTAAGTCAACTGTAAGTGTGGTCTTCAAATTTCATATAAATTCTTATTCATTCTAATCTTGGCTGTGACTTGAGCTTGCACTTATCGGAATTTATTTGTGCTAGTGGGATTTTTGTTAAGACTGCTTGTGCTCTGGCGTCAGCGCTGTTTACAGATCCTTGTGAGGCCACTCATTCTTTGCCCAGTCGGCTTACCCATCCGTCTTGGGCAGCGATGACTCCGGCTGTCCGCCTTCTGCCGTGTTATTTCTTCCTACCACAGTTAAGCCCTTTAATGCCACTGTTTAAAGTTAAGTTGAAATTTCTGAGCAATTGTGAGTCATTCTGTTTGTTAATTAAGAGGTTCACATTTCATAACCTCATTCCTTCTTTAAGTTATTTAAACATGATACTAGTTGTTGAGATCCAAACGGTCATTCTTATTCATTGTAAATTTTAATTATTTGAATGTTACTGTGGAGCCATGAAAGCCTTGCTACTATGTCCGTTTCATGAAGTTTTAAATCGTTTGTTCTCCTGCTCTGGTCACCAGTTGCCTTTTATGTGGCCAGTTCAATTTTATTAAATTTTTTATTGGTGTCTTCTGATCATGCAGTTTTGGTAATTTTTATGGCTGTTGAAATTTTGTTTGTAGTTTGTATCATTAGTCTTACAGTCTGTCAAAAAGCGATTGCAAGCGAGCTGTAATTGACACTCTCTGTCATGACTCATTGTTCAGTATCCAAATCAGTTGTTGTTTAATTAAATTCTTAATTGGCTTTAAGGTAATGAAGTCTGTGCAAAATAAATTTGAATGTCGTACCAGCGAATAAACTGCGGCAAATCCATGTTGGTCAATCCCCTTTTCTCATTTTGCTTCCTGGCCAAATTATGAAGCCATCTTTTACATTTCAAGATCAAAGAAATCACACTGATTAAAAAACTGAATTTTTCAGCAGCAACTTTTTCTCTGAAGTAAATAAATAATAATAGTATCGGAAAAGTAAAGTGGTTAAGAACAATAACTTATTTTAGCACGTAAATGCGTCTTAAAAATGTAAGTACACTGACGGAAAAAAATTGCAACACCAAGGACTACTGCGACATACACAAAAGTTTGTACACGTGTCTCTACTCCTGAAAGGAGATATCTGTATAGATTTCGCATCAGTTACACAGCAATGGCGCTAATAGGACCTCAATTAGGATGCGAATCAGGTTTGCTTTTAATACACCTTGTAATGGTCGATAGCATCAGTTACCGTAGAGACCGGACATGGTGAGTTGATGTTGCGATATTGTCGACAGAGTTCTCAGGAATATAGAGACTATACTTGATAACTGGCAGTAGTGGTCACAATAATGTACGCTCACAAGAACAAAGGGCTCCGAACTGCCACGTGGCAGTAACAGAGACAAGACTATCGTGTTCAGCGTATGGCTTTGGTGGATCGTACTGTACCTATTGTAGCAATTTTAGCAGCAGCTGGATCCACAGTGGAACAACGAACTGTTAAAAATCCGTTATTTCCAAGACAGTTACTAGCCAGACGCCATATAGCTTGCCTCCGCTGACCCCCGAATCACCGTCAGTTGTAATGTCGATGGCGTCCAGCGAAAGATCGTTGGAGTATGGAGTGGAGGTCTCTTACGTTTTGCGAAGAAACACGGTTCTGCCTCAGTGCCAGTGATGTCCATGGGTTGATTACGAGGCCCGGAACTAACCTGTCTGCTGCCTAGACACTTTATTTATGGTCTGGGGTGCGATTTCGTACGACTGCAGGAGTATTTTCGTGCTTTTCCCACGCATTATGACAGCCAATCTGTACGTAAATCTCGTGATTCGAGCTGTCCTGCTTCCATTCACGAACAGCATTCCAGGGGGAGTTTTCCAATAGTACGTATAACGCTCGCCTACACACCACTATTGTAGCCCAACATGCTCTACGGACAGTCTAAATGTTGCCTTGGCTTGCTCAATCACCAGAGTTGTCTCCAATCGAACACATGAGGGACATCTTTGGACAAATCCAGCATCATTCACAAACAGCATTAATCGTCCCTGTATTTATCGACAAAGTGTAACAGGCAGTGAACTCCATGAAACAAATTAATATACGGCACCTAGGCAGCACATTCCGTGCATTTTGTTCATGAGTGAAATATTTTACTCAAACAAATCTATTCTCTAAATTTCATTAATGTGCACTAACTTATTTGGAATTACGATTTCTTCCCTCAGTGTCGATCACTTTCTTCTATACACCTAATTCCAAGTCGTTTTCAAAACAAAAAGTACAGTTCTTTAACCCTTTTAACTGACTAGCTTCCGGACGATGATCATTGGCAAAACACAATTATCACACAAGAAAACGTTTTGTCTGTCATTCAGGAGTATTAACACATAAAACCTAGATTACGAATACCCTATCTGCTGCTGGTACGCAACTGTAAAAGTGTTATTGTGCATTTTAATGATTTGTATTAAGTTCTTCCTCAGATACTTTTGGATTATTTGAGCTATACGCAAGTGGAATAAGTAACAAAATAATTCATAGACTGCTGATAAAGCAGTAAATGGTTAAAATTAAAAATTTCATAATTACGGATCCTTTTCAGTTTGATCGTTGATATTTATCATGGAAAGCACGGCACGAAAAAAGTTACTGTGTGGCACTCTCCGCTTCTTAGAAACAGTCAGGTTAAAATAGGTTTCTTGTTGGGCGACACTAGAGGACAACCTATTGCTCCTCAATCCCTAGAGAGATATGAAACGTTGGTGAATTTGCAGTAATTCCACTTTACGCAAAAGTGTAACATGACACACGCAACCGCATGCCATCTGTGCCCAGCCTTTGTGAAAGTTTTCAAAAATGTTGATCTTAATCAGTTTGGTCCTCAAATGTCTATCTCTTTCTCCATGTTGCAGTGCGGCTTTACAAACGCGTAATTTAATCAGGCTGGTAACTGATAATACCTGAAATACATTTTGCACGCAGAGTGAATTGAACACTAACGTTTACATGCTACTTTTCAGTAGCCTGTTTCACCTGTCAGGACATTCACGTACGTCTTTGACCCTCAGTGACATATCAATTATTTGAGATATACTTTTGGTTTCCTAAAGCTTTGAAACAAATAACTGTCTTGAAACAGCTTCTTGTTGAGGTTCTGCACAATTCTATGTGGTACGGGTCTTTTTTAGACCCCCCCCCCCTCTCCACTTTCATAATATTTCTAGTCTCGTGTATTGCTCTCTTACTTTTAAATTTTGCAGATGTTTCTGTTGTCTAGTGTAGTATTGGCCTCATACATGGGAAACGAATTGGTGCGATCGCGTTTCCTCTCTTTTCGAATGAGCCTAGAATAATTTCTGCGGTATGTGGATATGTGGGTGACAGATTTCAAATGTATCAGCTGTGGTCAGCTTAGTTTCATTTTCTTACAGTAATGTAATATGAATCTCACTGGGTCGCTTCCTTAGGTATCCAGTAACATCGCCTGCTGTAGTCCTACAGATTTCCAGCTTTTTTCGTTCGACCGATTGGATAGGTTTGGTCGACTGTAAGTTTACGTCCGAAAGAACAGACACCATATCCATATAAGTAAGTTTATAGTGTTTTGTGCAGTTTAAAACATGATTTGCAATGAGCGAACCAAGGCGTTTACATCGCTTTAGCTATCAGGCAGGAGATAGCTTTGGTTCAAATAAATCTGGTGTATATTGCACGAATCTGTGAGTGTGCTTTGTTCATAATCCGAGTCAGATCACGTGCTCTCAGCACATCTTTAAGTACTTTCAACGTTTTCCCCCGTGTGCTCTTTCACGGAGTGCTGCTTTGGCCGGAGCGTGTATTATCAATTAAATTTTTGGAAATGACAATATTTGAGTATTATGAGTGATTAGCGACTGTACTCGTTTCAGGGGGTGTAAAGTTTCCTAATCATGCTTTTAATTAATCGCCTTCAGCAATTTATACATAACATTAGCACACAATGTCCACTGGTTTCTCGTATTTTCGCTATCATCAGTCCTCTAGGGTGAACTGGTCCTTTTTGTGATACCAACTACAATATGTAACTGAGTAAACATTCTGACTAGATTGGGCCAAATTTACGGAATAAAAGGCAACCCTATTAACGTGATCACATTTACATAAATACTGTTTTATCGAAATTATTTGTTGCTGGTTCACTCGGAGCTCGATGTCCGACTCATACTCAGTGACCTCATACTACTAACTGTTGTGAACAAAACGAACTCCTGTGCCTGTGCATCCAGATTTATGAGCAATAAACCGTAGAGATCGCGTGTAATGGTCCAAATGGCTCTGAGCACTATGGGACTCAACTGCTGAGGTCATTAGTCCCCTAGAACTTAGAACTAGTTAAACCTAACTAACCTAAGGACATCACAAACATCCATGCCCGAGGCAGGATTCGAACCTGCGACCGTAGCGGTCTTGCGGTTCCAGACTGAGCGCCTTTAACCGCACGGCCACCTCGGCCGGCTCGCGTGTAATGGACTACGTTTTCCATCCTTTGTGTCCCCATGTGATTCAAGAGCTTTCTTAGTGTAGTGTGTAGGAACTTTCCTTAAATTCCTGCAGCGTGGGTGACCATTCGAGGGGTCGTACAGAATTACTCATTCCTCAGCCATTCCCAGTATATGTACCCTATTCCTCTATCGAGCCTATCCCGATGATTATACTAAGGAATCTCATTAATATTTCACTTCCCCATATATACAATGACATCTTATAGTACAGTTTGTATAGCTGAAGTTTGTACAAAACCCTTAATTACAAAATAAACATAATTCCTTATGAAAACAAGAACTATTCTGGTGAGTTAAAAAAAATCATTACAAAACGAAGCAGAAGTGTAAGTTTAGAAAATAGAAACTGTGAAAATCTTTGTCATGATGATGATTATGAGGCTTTAGTATTACGTGTGTCCTCCTCACACAAGGACGAGTTCTTCCATTCCCCGCCGCATGCTCTGGATAAGACCATTAAGTTTATCTTCGGGGATCAGGTTCCACCCCTCAGTGGCAGCATCAGAGGTCGAGAAGATTGTCATGTGTACGCCGTGCGATGGCCACATTCAACAGGCCCCAATCATGCTTAGTTGCATTCATGTCTGGGGACTGTGTTGGCCAATGCATTCGGTTGATGTTGCATCTTTGAAGACACCGAACACTGCTAGAACAAGGTGTTGTCTTGCATTGCCATCGACTAGAATACGTGGGGATGGAATATTTTTCTTCATCTATGGCCAATTTTGACGTCAATGTCCTGCAATATATGTTAATGACAAACTCGACCATTTGAAAATGCCATAAAAAGCCGAAACGTGGATCGTAATTAAAGAAACAGCAATGCAGTCAAATGGCGGTGTGTTCATTTGGAAAATAAAAAGACAGCATGAAGTTCTCACCGGCTTCAGGTCTTCAGAGCCTTAACAGTTGTTAGTAGGATCTCTTGGACATATCGGGGACCACTCAAATTGCCTTACATAGGGATTAGAGGGGTCCTCCGTTCCAACGTTATCGCCGCCCAGAACGTCACACTTCTGCCTGTAAACGGTTGGCTTCCTTAACTTATCGGCCTTCCTGGCGTCTTCCAGCACTACTCCAAACCAAAACACTTCTAGTGTCAGATATGAAACCAATCCTGGTCTCGTCAGCAAACCATGACATTAATCCAATCTGCAACGGTCCATTGTTTATGTGCAAGTGCCCTGGTTCAACGTCGGATCCGTTGATTCAATGCTATACTTCTCAGTGGTCTTCGGGAATGAAGACCACTTTGATGCAATCTTCTATGCACTGTTTTGTCTGACAAACGATTCCCTGTTGACCAGGAGAAGTCATTTGCAATATTTCTGGCAGTTTATATTGTGAACTATCGAGCCGACTCTTGGAGGAAACGATTCTGCATTCTGCATTTGTCATACGAGGACCACAGCGAAGTCTGTAATTTACATTTTCCGCCTCTCTGTGCTTTCTCCACAACTTAGTCACACCTCTTTGAGTGACATGTAACGATCGGCCACATATTGATGTGTATGAGCTGCTGAAAGTAAAGCCACTACCCTGACTTTATCAAAGTGTTGTATGCCTTCTACGTAGCATTTTACTGCATTGCTGTACGTAAACCGAATGAATCTGTCGTCAATAATGGACTGTTCGCGTTGTGTCACTGCGGCAGCGGTATATTTACATGACTGGGAAACGGCCACAAAGGATGCCAGTAGCAATCACCACCTATAATATAGGATCTAACTGGATAATGCTTGAGGTGCCTAGGTCAATGAGACCTGTACAGCTCTTGAGCAGTGCACTTGTGGACTTGTGCGCTTGTGTGCTTGTGCGCGTGTGCTCGGGCTAGTCCGCGAATGTCCACAAAAGACTGTATAGAATTAATTTCTATCGTATGACGTGCCTTCTGTGTTGTGTATCGTAGAGGAGCATCATTGGAATAAATGTCAATAAAATAGTTTATGACCTGCTGTTCGCCTTACTATCTCTCATGCTCTGTTTTCCATCGCAGTTTCTGGAAATTCAGTGGTCAGAACCAACAGACTCCGAAAAGATTTTCTTGTTATACGTATTTCAGGAATGGCTAGTTGCTCCGCTGTGTATCACTAACCCCCAAAAAATCCATCGTCACTGTACAGTCGTGCTGAGGCGTAGCGACTTCCTTTGTGCATCTGAAGTCTTAGACTATCAGTTTGACAAGCTTAGTAACCTCGGCACGGCTTCTCGAGATACTGCAGACACAGTGAGCGACGGTCGGTGAGAACAAGTGAGATCATCATTCTTTCCTCGTCCACCGAGAGATCCGAGTGTTCAACCAAGTCCATGTTGTATGGCGAAAGAAGCAATTTAAAGAATTTCATCGGTCGACTTAATAAGTGCAAATGAGTACAACATCCGGTTTGTAGAGAACTCGTCAAGGAATAATCACTAAACTGAAAGTGTTAACCTCTTTGACTTGCACTACGTATTTTTAATCCTGTTGTTTGAGCTCTTTTTTCTGTTGGGGCAGCACGTGGTTTCATGTTATATTTTGATGGCCTACAGGAATTTACGGTGGTAGAATTCTGAGTGACAATGGAAGACTTTCATATTTTTGTGATATAAATCGTATATACACTTTAACATATCAGTGAACAAAATGTGCGCAGCTACCACGAAATTAACTAAAAATTCTGAATATTGGATCTTATAATAACAATCATATACTGGTAGTTCAGTATGTAATTAAGTTTCTAGGGAGATTAGTTAGTCATTCCGCCTTATCAATGATGCGGTATTGCAAAACACAGGGAAAGAAGAACATCAGTTTTTTTTCATCCACTTAGAATAAAGAGTGTTTCTACAAGATGCAAAAAGCCAGTAGTGGTAAAATTAACTGAATAAGGACGTTTCATGTGGTATTAGTCCAAGTTTGTTGCACTTATTCTGGAACAATCAGAAGCAGTGAGTCTGAAATCTTGGTCTGATAATTCTTGATCTGCAAAGGACAAATTTTCCCTTTTACTTTGGTACCACTAATATTTCAAGCCATAGTAGTCCTTTTTTCCTCGGGTGTAAAATTTCATCATCTATCACACATATATGGATGGGTTAAACTATTATGATATTTTGTAATCTTCATTTATACAGAACGTTTCATGTTTATAGACGAATATCTGAAATAGCTGAGACAGAACGTCAACACAATAGAAAATTTAGTCAGATAATAACTGCGAAGATAGATTAAAGATGTAGTTTTTGGGTAAAGGAGGTCAGCACACGTAATGTAATGAAGCCAGAAGAGTACCTGGATGAATCGCCAACATCCAACTGTCTACTACTTAGTCTAGTGTTCAGCTGCATCAGCTGTATATGTAAAATGGAAATGTCGTGTGGCTAGGGCCTCCCGTTGGGTAGACCGTTCACCTGGTGCTGGTCTTTCGATTTGACCCCACTTCGGCGACCTGCGTGTCGATGGGGATGAAATGATGATGATTAGGACAACACAACACCCAGTCCCTGAGCGGAGAAAATTTCCGACGCAGCCGGGAATCGAACCCGGGCCCTTAGGATTGACAGTCTGTCACGCTGACCACTCAGCTACCGGGGCGGACTGCTGTATATGTGAGACAGAAGTAATACTTAAGACCATACAGTTCAATTGTGTTGCATTACAGTTCATAGTTGGCTAAGTTTTTGAAGATCTTCTTTCCCAAAAGATAGATGTCGAATTTTAAGCCTTACGTAATGGCAGCACCGTGCAACCGATGACAGCTTCTAGTATACATGGAAGGTACCACGTTGCGAGATTTACTCGAGACTCGTGACACGGGCAGTCACCTTTCAGAAAAACGTCTCTCGTCTCATTTATCATTACATGAGTTGTCAGTTGTTATCAGGTGTAAAGACGCTCTAAGAACTGTTTTCATCTGCTAGGATGTCACAATCTCTGGCTGCTTAGCGAACACATATCTGTACCGGTGGTTGAAAGAGTATATAACTGACCAGTCCGGGGGCCCATGTGAACAGAGAGACATTGCGCCCTTGTGGTTCCGCAACCGCCAGGGGTAGTCACATCGTGTTGACTCTGCAAATATTATATATATGGTTATGTTTGTTCAGATACGACCATTTCGTCTAATGCTTTACTTCGAAGGCCATTTCTACGCTGCAATATATTGGAATTTATGGTGAGAACATTGCTTGCTATCGTGCTTTGACGTCGTTTCTTTCACATGGATTTTCACCTTTACAAATGTGCTTTCTTTGCGAACCAGTGTAAATTTGATGTTCTCGGCGAGAGACGTTCCACGTCCTAAGATCAATATTGTCTTTTGTTATTAACTCACCAGTGACTACAAGTCGTGGCTCATATTTCTGTACTACTTTGTTACACCCCACCCGTCACTTATCTGGTTTTGGTGTGTGTTCGCCCCAGGTAATTGACTAACAGATCAACAGAGAGTGCAAAACTGCCGCAATGTCGGATAATGCAAAGAAAGTAATAAAGCCCTGTGACTCCAGATTGAACTGCAGTGGCAGTGTTGACATTCAATGATTCAGAATTGATCCTTTTTAATTAAGAAGGGGTGCACATTGATATTATATTCAGCTATTGAACACCAGATGCAAACGTTGAACATAAAGTTAAGAAAGTGACTTGGGATTTCAACTACTTGATTGAAAACAGATTGTCGATTAGCACAGATTTATTTTAACTCACGACTTTCAATCATAACATTACATGGCTCTCCTAACAGGCACTGGTAATAGATTGCGTTTGCGTGGAGTAAAGCACGATAAATCAAAAGTAATTCCTATTGACTGACCCAAGCATAATGCGAAGTACGAGAAGAATTCTGTGATACACGGCCCATGAAACCCTCGTGGAAACTTTGCCGAGGTGATCCAACAAATTAATCAGTGGCCGGAGCGGGCGTAATATCATCGAATACAGCGTGGCGGAGCGGCGTCATTGTGCAGACGTCGGCTGACCTCGTGGTGCTGCAAGGCTGCGCTCGTCTATTCACTCCTAGCTATCTTACTCAATACATAGCTGAACCAAAACTCCCTATCTGCAAGCTCAATCGATCCATTTGCTAAGTCCTAAACTGCAGAGATGCTCACTCTTCCTCAGGCAAGCTTAGTAAAGAACGCCACATCTGCACTGTAGGCAAGCTGGGAACGGAAGACCTCTGCGGAGACTTCTCACAGTCCGCTCTTCACCTTGGTTTCCCTGTAACGCCGGAAATGCATATCCTCCTATTTCCATCTATTGTACTATAATTTGTTTTCCTTATTTTTGTTACCTGAATATATGACATTTCTGTGTCTTTACATATTGTAATTGTTTTACTATTTGTATATATATATTAATGCATTTATGTCGATGTATAATTGGTTTGTTTCGTAAATATTATTTGTATTTTTACGCTGGGTCTTGCCTAGGGAAAACTTCTATCGAACGATTACATCGATAGGTCGTGTGAAGAATCAAAGTGTGTAGGATCTTTGGTAGTGTTAACTCTGCCGCGTGGAGCGCGGGCGGAGCAGTGAGGGTCTGGCGGGAGTAGCGAGTGGAGCAGGTGTTGTGTGACGCTCCCGCGAGTTGCCGCGCTTTCGGGGTTTGGCAGCATGTAATTGCGCTCGACTCGCGATGATAGTTTCTGACATGGTGTCGCGGACGGGAAGCATTAGCTGGCGCACATCAAGAGCCCGTTTCGCCTGGTGACCGTGTCGAGAAGAAGGCGCGCCAACATCCAGCTTCTGCAACAGCGACGGCCGACAATGAGTGACTGTCGCCACCTCCTCGATCGACGGCTTCAAACCTTCAATCAACCAACAAGGAAGACTAAAAGCACGTAAAGTTTCAGAACTGTATGGCAGACCTCAGCTTTTCAAATTGTTCCATTTGCCTCGCAAAATTACAGCAACTTAGCATGAACCTTTGTTGCTCATTGTCCCAATTGCATTGCCAAGCAGGGTCCCTTCCTTTTCCGAAATGAACCCGAGTGTCGTTGAAATTCAAACGCCAGCATTAAAATAATATAATTAGATTTCACTGCTTTAATTTCAAAGTTCAGTAGCTGGCTACAATATTTAGGTTACACGAGCACAAATTTAGAGTGCGAGTTTTGTTAGCATATTTTAGCTTACCTGTGACTGCAGCTCAGCTTGGTACGTACTAAAGTTTACTATTGTTAATAGTTCAGAATCATTTAATTCAAGTTCAAAGTTAAATCTCTTGTTTCTAAATTGCGTAGAGTCAAGTTGCTTTTGAAATGATTGTTGAGGTAGTCCAAGACTAACCGTATTTTACTGGATTTCGATGTGCTTCAGAAAGAAAGCTCACTATTAACTTCAGTCACTAAATTAACTTTCGATTTTCCGGTTTTATTAATTCTTTTGCTACATTAAGTCAGGGTGTAGCGAAATTTATTACTTCTGACAAACTTTCAGTTTTCACACTACACGTGTCAACCTTCAGTTGCCACGCTTCTAGTGCTAATTATATGTGTAATAACCTTTCTTTTTCAGTTACTATAGTAATTGTCCTTAGGACTGGCGACCGTGATTTCCCCAAATCTCAAATACCTAATTACCGCTAGTTAATTGTTAACGTAACGGCTGCACATTTACCTTCTTTATTAACTTTACCCCTTTTCAAAATTAATTTCCACCAGTTTCATTAGCACATTTCCTTTCATTTAGATGTAACCCTTTCCTCCCTCTTTACCGACAGGTTAACTTCGGTGACGATTGCTTTTCCAAAACTCCCATTAGGTACACGCGGTTTCATTTTTCACTGTCATTAAGGTCGGTAAGTGAGGGGGAGGTTACACGTGGCGACCTGGTGACAGGACAATCTTCAAATTTGAGGTTGTTCTGGACACGAATTTTGCATTGTGCAAATCTCGTAACAAAGTACTGGTTACGAAATGGTCGATACGTCAGCGAAAATATTCGTGTGAGGAATCCTAATTAGAGTTGAGATTTTGCATTTATATTGAAAATTATTAAAATGAGTGAAGGCAACAATTACCAAAATTTGGTAGACTTGGATACGGAACAATCCGTCGAACAGTGGGAAACGCGCACGGCGGTTCCCATTGTTCAGGGGCAGGCGGCTAGCATGAAAGACGCGACCGCCGAAACGCAACAAAGAGCAGAAATGGAATTCCAAACTTTAGAAAATGTTTCGGAATCGGAAGCGAAAATCAAATCTGTACCCCTTGATGATGAATACGGGGGAACATGTATAGAGGAACCAGCTACGGAAGTAAAACCGGTAGTCTCCGGGAATTTAACTGATTTATTGAATGTTTTGATTAATGAAATCAAGAGTCAATCGGCAGAAATTATAGCTCTGTCTGCCAAGCAAGAAGCTCAGTCTGAAAAGATTGAACGAAAGCTAGACAATCAGAACAAAGCTATTAATGTTGTTAACAACAATGTTGGAGTTGTTAATACAAAAGTTGATAAAATCAAAGAAGATATTGTTGTAATTAATACCGAAATCGGTAATCTTAAACAGGAAATGATAGGCGTTCAGGCGGAAATTGCGAGCATAAATACTCGTTTTGATTCCGAAATTAGCAGAATCGAGAAAAGTGTAGGAGAAGCAGTTGCTCCGATCATCGAGAATAAGGTGACGGAACAAATTCAATTAGTGAAAAAAGAGGATCAACAGAAGGTGGAAACTTTAAAGGCTTTAGTGTCCGAAGTAGACACTAAAGTGACGAAGCAGGCTAATACCTGCGAAGAGAAAAAGAGGGAAGTGGAAACGCTTGCGACAACCACTTGCCAAGTAATTACGAGAGTGTCGGAATTAGAAAAGAAACTTGACGAAAAACAGAGCTATGTGCCAATCTGTGCACATAGTTCGGAATTGTTGACGAAAGAGGAGCGGTTCGACCCCTTGAAAAAAGGCGGTATTCACGCGACGGATTTCATTAAAAATTGTGAAAGAGTTTTACCCAGATCATGGACTAATGAGAGAAAAATTAATGCGGTTATTGATGTGCTGGCTGGTGATGCCAAGCGTTGGGGCTTAAACCTCGACATTACGAACCTTACTTTTGACGAGTTTAAAAATTTGTTTCTGGCTGAATACTGGTCAGAGCAAAAACAGCAAAGTGTCTGGCGCGAATTTGTCGTATCGAGGCCTTTCGATGCGAATTCGCGCGGTTCGATGAGGGAGTTTTGTGAGGGCTGGATCCGCAAGTTGGAATATTTGCGTGATCGCCGCACGGAATCCGAAATAGTCTGGGAACTCTACAAGAAGCTTCCAGATGATACAAAACGCTACGTAGGAAGCAATTACAGGACAATCAATGATTTCCTAGAAAGAGTTGAGGACGAGGACAATTGGCGCAATAATCGCGACAGTGGTAGAGGCCGTGGTAACAACAACGGGTACCACAGCAACCACAGCAACGATAACCATGGGAATAATGCATACCGCAACCATGGCAGCAATAACAATAATGGTTCGGACCGTAATAACAATCGGTACAATGCAAATAATAACAGGAATGACGGAAACCAGTATCATACAAACGTGATACGGGCTGCGCAGAATAGTAATAACGCCAGAGGGTGTGACCAGCCGCCTCAGCAGTATCCGGGGAGCGTATCTGCTGGGACGAGACAGGGAAACCATTAGCCGCGCCGGTGAGGGGCCGACCGGGCGTGGAGAAATTTTGGCGGCCCAATAACAGGAGAAAACCCAGGTGTCGTCGTTATGAAAATTCCGTATGGAATAATCAACGGCGGGAGAGTGTGCCAGTGTTAAGAGAAAGGAGTGCGCCCACAAGTAGTAAATCAGCTGTATACATGGCAGCAGAAAATACGTTCACTGTCAGTGAGAACAATTTAAGTAGTGTTCCGGAAATCGATTATAAAGTGGCAGCTGTAATACCCACAGCGGAACTGGAGATTGAGTTTAAGAATGATTCGCAATTGTTTAGAGAAGATCAGATGTCGGATAAAACGTCCGTCATTGAGCGAGGGGATGCAGAGAGGGATGAGGTCTGGTTAAGGCAGTTCGGTCGCTTATACGACGAACTAAGAGATTATAGGGGTCTGTATGGGAGAAGTGTTTATGGGGAGCGCGTGCAGTATTTGCCGCGTCTCGTCCCACAGGAAGATAGTATTTGTGAAGTGATTGAAAGTTCTGGCCCTAACCGGCAGACTTTACCAGAAATAGTTGATGTTAATGGGCAGCACGAGCAAGATTCGTCGTGTTTCGTCCCGCAGGAGTTAGATGTTGAAGGAGTAACGGAAAGTTCTGGCCCTAACCGGCAGACTTTACCGAAAGTTATAGTGGTAGAAGTAGCCGACCCATCCGACGCAAACCTCCAGTTTAAACATTGCGAGAGTATTAAGGGGAAAGATTACGAAAATTTTAGTGATAGCCGGACACAATTGGTAGAAAAGCACATAGATTACAGCGTGTACGAGGTTAGAGCTGACGTTATACGGTCAGACGGTAGCAGTGTGGGTTGCGCAGATCCAGAGGAAGTAATTTCAGATGCTACTGGGCACATTCCCCCAGGTAGATTGGCAGATGAGATCAATCTGACCAAAGTGGAATCAACGAAGGTGACAATTAGTGAATTGATAGCAAAGCAACACTCACTAGTTGACGAGTTACAGGAAAAGGTTTCGGTATTGGAGGCGAAGCTAGAGACTAAGCCTCAGGACAAACGTGTTGAAATGAAAACTGTATGTGAACAGAGACTGAAAAAGCCGCCAGATAAACCGGATTTAGGATCAAAGCCGGATGGTTTTTTCTGGAATGACCTGGATATAGACGAGGATTTACTGTGGGAAAATAAAGAAACAGTCGAGGACAAGTGTAGACAGATAGTAGTGTCTGTTAATATGCACGACCTACAACTAAACGTGTTGATTGACACCGGTGCAGAATTGAGTGCTGTATCTGGGAAAATATTTGAGTTACTGAAAGACAGACCTGGCATCGTAGTTATGCCAGTAACAGGAGTGAAAATTATCGGTGCTACTGGGAAGGCCAGTAAGCCGGTCACAAAACAGATTTTTGTCAACTTCGAGATATGTGGGGCACGATTTGAACAAGAGTTTGTCGTCGTGCCAGACTTAACTACGGGAGTAATTATCGGGTTAGATTGGCTATTAAAGTACCGTGCAGTGATTTACTGCGAAAGCAAAACTTTGACATGTATGTCACTAGATAAAACAATGGTAGTTGGTTTTGACGAGGCAGGAGACGGTGTGCATAGGCAATACCAGCCTATACACATTGTTAACTGGCCGGATGACATTGACGTAGGAATGAGTTTGAACTGCCATAACATGAGGAATTTCGGCATTGACAAAAGTGTAGAAAGTGAATTGGAAGAAATAATCAAATTCCTTCCACGGATTAACATTAGTATTGGTGTGAAAAAAGATCGTTTGCGAGAAGTAATGAAGCTAAAAGCCGATGCTCGCATACGTCGTCATGACGCTAAAGCGCGTTTTGCTAAGTTTGCAATCGGAGACTTAGTACTTGTAAAAGTTCATGAGAAATCGAGCGAGATAGACCATGAAAACTCTAAATTTAAGTTTGTTTATAATGGACCATATAAAGTCATTGGTATGCCTCACACAAATGCTTACGGAATATTGTAGACTTGAAATTGTACCAACCTAGGATCGATTAATACCACACAATGGGTAATTTATACAGTATGTAAAATAGAGTGTAAGATTTAACGATTTGCTAGATTGCCATGCTTTTGACTGACCAAGGTCATTAAAGAAGTTGTAATTAATAAGTAATTAATTTTGATTAATCAATTTAATTTTAATCAATTTAATCATGATCTAATCAACTGAAAAATCCAAGCTGCTAGTTTAAGTTTTCAGCTGAGTCACAGTAGATTAAGGAATGTAAATATGATTTTGTAAATAGCTGTAAGATTTCATAAATATGTGATTTACTAGTCATTGCCGATGTACTTAGACGCTGTTTTAAGTTTCAGGCTAGTACATGCGTGTGATGATGGACAGTGTTGAGTTATCCACTGTGATAGTATTAAGGGACTCCTTGAGATTACTCGGGAGTGAGTTTTTCCTAAAGAATTCAGTGAAACGGACGTTCTGGAAACGCCGTCACAAGGGCGAGTGAGATCAAGCGTGCCGCACACGCGGGCGCAACAATACTGGCGAGGCGAGCCGCTGTCGGCTCTTGTGCCGCTGTTGGCTCTTGTGCCGCTGTGGGCATTCTTTGTACTTGCGAGTACGAAAGGCGGAATAGTTTTTCTTCCCGGACAGCTGATGTGAAAGAATTCTGCTGTCAATATTTATGTTTTTTTCGATCTACTGAATATTATTTTCTTGTTTAGCGTTAAGTGGAATCTCATGACGAGATATTAATTATGAAAAGGTTATATAAAATGTGTATTCTATGTAATTAATAATTAATTTGCGTATTTTGATCTACCTGTTTTTATGACCATGCAATCTAATTAATTTTGCAAATAGTATTCCATTTCTCATAGTGTTACGAATTTTAATGATTTTGGATAGCTAAACCATTTTCTACGTTTTCTATGAATTTTAATATGTTGTCAACCTGTTTTATTTTGTGCAAGATGACAGAGTGGAATAAGATTAGGAGTGTCTCCACTCAATTATTATGGTCTAAAAATTGGTTTATGGTTAATTAGAAGAAGGCTAAATTTTGTTGATGTTTTGAGCATATGCATTTCCGCTGTTTCTTTTTTTGGGACATTTTCTGAGTCTGTTTACGTTACACGAACATCCTCAGACAATGTGGGGCACGTGTAACGCCGGAAATGCATATCCTCCTATTTCCATCTATTGTACTATAATTTGTTTTCCTTATTTTTGTTACCTGAATATATGACATTTCTGTGTCTTTACATATTGTAATTGTTTTACTATTTGTATATATATATTAATGCATTTATGTCGATGTATAATTGGTTTGTTTCGTAAATATTATTTGTATTTTTACGCTGGGTCTTGCCTAGGGAAAACTTCTATCGAACGATTACATCGATAGGTCGTGTGAAGAATCAAAGTGTGTAGGATCTTTGGTAGTGTTAACTCTGCCGCGTGGAGCGCGGGCGGAGCAGTGAGGGTCTGGCGGGAGTAGCGAGTGGAGCAGGTGTTGTGTGACGCTCCCGCGAGTTGCCGCGCTTTCGGGGTTTGGCAGCATGTAATTGCGCTCGACTCGCGATGATAGTTTCTGACATGGTGTCGCGGACGGGAAGCATTAGCTGGCGCACATCAAGAGCCCGTTTCGCCTGGTGACCGTGTCGAGAAGAAGGCGCGCCAACATCCAGCTTCTGCAACAGCGACGGCCGACAATGAGTGACTGTCGCCACCTCCTCGATCGACGGCTTCAAACCTTCAATCAACCAACAAGGAAGACTAAAAGCACGTAAAGTTTCAGAACTGTATGGCAGACCTCAGCTTTTCAAATTGTTCCATTTGCCTCGCAAAATTACTGCAACTTAGCATGAACCTTTGTTGCTCATTGTCCCAATTGCATTGCCAAGCAGGGTCCCTTCCTTTTCCGAAATGAACCCGAGTGTCGTTGAAATTCAAACGCCAGCATTAAAATAATATAATTAGATTTCACTGCTTTAATTTCAAAGTTCAGTAGCTGGCTACAATATTTAGGTTACACGAGCACAAATTTAGAGTGCGAGTTTTGTTAGCATATTTTAGCTTACCTGTGACTGCAGCTCAGCTTGGTACGTACTAAAGTTTACTATTGTTAATAGTTCAGAATCATTTAATTCAAGTTCAAAGTTAAATCTCTTGTTTCTAAATTGCGTAGAGTCAAGTTGCTTTTGAAATGATTGTTGAGGTAGTCCAAGACTAACCGTATTTTATTGGATTTCGATGTGCTTCAGAAAGAAAGCTCACTATTAACTTCAGTCACTAAATTAACTTTCGATTTTCCGGTTTTATTAATTCTTTTGCTACATTAAGTCAGGGTGTAGCGAAATTTATTACTTCTGACAAACTTTCAGTTTTCACACTACACGTGTCAACCTTCAGTTGCCACGCTTCTAGTGCCAATTATATGTGTAATAACCTTTCTTTTTCAGTTACTATAGTAATTGTCCTTAGGACTGGCGACCGTGATTTCCCCCAAATCTCAAATATCTAATTACCGCTAGTTAATTGTTAATGTAACGGCCGCACATTTACTTTCTTTATTAACTTTACCCCTTTTCAAAATTAATTCCCACCAGTTTCATTTGCATTTTTCCTTTCATTTAGATGTAACCCTTTCCTCCCTCTTTACCGATAGATTAACTTCGGTGACGATTGCTTTTCCCAAATTTCCATTAGGTACACGCGGTTTAATTTTTCACTGTCATTAAGGTCGATAAGTGAGGGGGAGGTTACATCCCCTCCAGCAAAATCACTTACACAAATTGCAGCGCAAGTCACGTTAATTATGCGTCGCTTCCCAGTGCCGACCAATGACTGCTCTGGGAAGTGAACAAATTTACACAAAATTTCCCTTCCTGCTATATAGCTCCTCCCAGGCCACCCATCAAGGTTAGTGTGTGCACAAACACAAAGTTTTCTGGAATTCTGACTCCCAGGAGAGTACTTCAAATTCCTTGGTCCTACATTCCCATCGGAGGCCGGTGTATTTCATTCTGTTGCTCTTCCCCTGATTTGCTTCAGACTCTGTGGACCGTGAATTCAGCATGAAGTTGCTATAGTCACGAACACGCATATTTTGACCTCTGATGACCACTCCCCCATAGCTTTGCACGGCTTTCTTGCATGTTTCACAGAAAACGGAACGACAGACATTTATCAACAGGCATACAAGTTCTCAGTCTTTTTCCCGGTACACCAGCATGGAGTCAGGGTCAACCACCCACTCACTGTCACTCATCATAAGGCGGCTGGAGGCCACGCTGCGTTACCACTTTCTCAGCGCTTGAGCCGCCCTAAGCAGCCTATTGTCGCTTTCCTTCGCCGTTCCCCTGCCAGCCGCGGTCAACTCTAAATGCTTCCCTGGGGTCCAGTAAATCGACTTATTTCCGCAAAGTTTTCATGTCGTGTGAATTACTTTAAAACCATCACCCGACATTAATTATTTCAATACTTCCATACCATACCCTCTACAAGATGCATTGTGCCTTGTCAGTCATTTTTTCTTGTTCAGTCCTACTGTTCTCTCAACATGAGTTAGGTGATCTTTAATGACTTCATGTAAGGGGCATAGTTCTTCCCATCTTACAACTTCTTCAATATCACTATGGCGATAAGGCAGTGTAAGGAGTTCCATTTGTTCTATTTTTGATGCTTTGTGGACTTGTATTCCACTTAGTGTCATGGACGACATACATAATTTCGTTACATTAATTTTTCGTGTTTATTTCTTGAATAAAAATCAAAACCGATTTCGAATTGCCTTCACGTATCTTCTACCCCGAAGCAACTTCTCATATTGGCATGATCAGTTCCCATACGCTTACTTATTCTTTTTCATGACCATTTCCAATGTGCTTACTTATCCTTCGCCTGAAGTCGTCATTTGAGGCTGGTTAACTTCACTGTAGGAGTTTTGCCTCCAGTTGACTCGTTATTCAGATAAACTGTCATTGGAAGATTACAGACATATTACAAGAAGTACAAGTGATGTCTTATGTGCTGAGAACATCTAGAAATGGGCTGATCCTGAGAATTACTAATCCTTCTTGTAAGTAGGTGTTTGATTACACAACGTGGACTGTACATCTCAATTGCGTGTACTGTCTCTATAGAAGAGGTTGCAATGTACTTTCGTGTTGTTTAACAGGTTTGGTTAATATAAGTGAAATTGCGTTAATAGTTACTAATGTGTCAAAACTTTGTATACAAATGCGAATATTTTAAAGCATTATTAAGATAGTTAATGGAGAATAAAATGTAATTGTGCTTGGGGACTGGAATTCGATAGGAGGGAAACGAGAAGCAGGAAAAATGGTAGTTGAATATGGGCTGATGTGCAGAAATGGAAGACGAAGCCGCTTGGTGGAATTTTGCACTTAGCATAAATTAATCACAGCTAACATCTGGTTTAAGAACAACGAAAGAAGACTGTGTACGTGGAACAGACTTGGAGACACCGGAATGTTTCAGATTGATTACATAATTGTTAAGACTGAGGTTTAGAAACCAGATCTTAAACAGTAAAACATTTCCAGGGGCAGATAAGTATTCTAACGAAAGTTTATAGGTTATGAACTGTAGATTAAAACTGAAGAACTTTCAAAAACTTTTAAATTATGGAGACTGGACCTGGATAACTTGAAAGAACGAGAGGCTGCTGAGAGTTTAAAAGGGAGCATTAGCCAACGGGGAAAGAAATGCAGTAGAGGACAATTGGGTAGCTTTGAGAGATGAAATAATGAAGCCAACAAAGATTGAAAAAGGGAAAAAGACAAGGCCTGCAAGAAATATTTGGATAACACAAGAGGTATTGAATTTAATTGATGAAAGGACACAGTATACAAACGCAGAAAATGAAGCACGCGAAAGGAAATACAAAAGTCTTAAAAACGAGACTGATAGGAGTGCAAAATAGCTAAACAGCAATGGATAGAGAACAAACGTAAGGGTTTAGGAGCAAGTTTCATTAGGGGAAAGATAGATACCTCCTACAAAAAAAAGTTAAAGAGGCTTGTGAAGATAAGAGAAGAGGCTGTATGAACATCAAGAGCTCAAGTGGAAAACCAGTTCTAAACAAAGAAGGGATAGTTGAATGGGGAAATGAGTATGTAGAGGATCTGTACAAGGGTGGTGAACTTGAAGGTAATATTATAAAAATTGAAGAGGACGTAGATGAAGATGAGATGGGAAATATGAAAATGCGAGAAGAATTTGACAGGGTACAGGAAGTCATACGCCTAAACAAGGCACCGAGTGTAGATAAAATTCCATGAGAACCTCTGATAGCCTTGGAAGAGCCATACCTGACGGAACTCTACCGTCTGTTGTCCAAGATACGTGAGATAGGCGAAATACCCTCAGATCTCAAGAAGAATGTAATAATTCCAATTACAAATAAAGCAATTGCTAACAGGTGTGAAAATTACTGAACTGTATGCGTAAACGAATACTAAACGAATTCTCCACAGAAGAATGGGAAAACCGGTAGTAGCTGATCATTGGGGAAGATGAGTTTTGATTATGGAGAGATGTATTAACATGCGAGGCAATACTTGGTTCATATGGCTCTGAGCTCTATGGGGCTTAACATCTGAGCTCATCAGTCCCCTAGAACTTAGAACTACTTAAACCTAAGTAACCTAAGGACATCACACACATCCATGCCCGAGGCAGGATTCGAACCTGCGACCGTAGCGGTCGCGCGGTTCCAGACTGAAGAGCCTAAAACCGTTCGGCCACACCGTACGACTTACCTTAGAAGAAAGGCTTAGGAAAGGCAAAGCAGTCGTACACTTAGAGAAGTTTCTCACAATATTGACTGAAATTATGGAGGTAGCAGGGGTAAAGCAGAGGAGCTGTGCGAAAGGCTACTTACAACTTTTACTGGAACCAGACGGCTGTTATTAGTCGAGAGCATGAAAGGGAAGCAGAGGTTAAGAGAGTGAGACAGGGTTCCGACCTTCAGACGATTTTTTTTCAATTTGTACATTGAGCAATTAGTAAATGCAACCAAAGAAACATTTAGCAAAAGGGTTGACGTTCAGGGAGAGGAAATAAAAATTTTGATGCTAGTAGATGTCATTGCCATTCTGCCAGAGAGAGCAAAGGACTTGAAAGAGCTGTAGAATGGAATCTACAGTGTCTCGACAGGAGGATATAACATGAACGTCAACAAAACAAAACTATATAATGAAACGTATTCAAACTAAATCAGATTAGGAAACGAGGCATTTAAATCACTACATGAGTTTTGGTATTAGGGCAACAAATAGCTAATAATGGACGAATCAGAGAGGATATAAAATGCAGAGTGCCAATGACAAGAAAGATGTTACTGAAGCAGAGAATTTTTTTCACTTTTATCGTTTTGTGGAGGTATTTGTCTAGAGTGTAGTCATATATGGAAGTAAAACGCAGACAGTTTCGACGAAGCTCTTGAAATGCGATGCTACATAAGAATGCTGAAGATCATGCAGGTAGATCACGTAACTGCTGTGGAGGTACTGAATATAATTTTCGAGACAAGATGTTTGTGGCACAACTTGACGACAAGAGGGTATCGTTTGATAGGACGCACTCACAGACATCATGGGATCACCACTTTGCTACGTGTTTGAAGTAAAATTCGTAGAGGGAGTTCAATAAATGAACACAATAAGCAGATTCAGAAGGATGTAGGTTGCAGTAATTATTCGGAGACGAAGAGACGACCGAAGGGCAGTGTAACAGGGGAAGCTGCTTCAAACCAGTCTTCGTACTGAAGACCACAACAACAATGCAATACTGAGGTAACACTTGTACATGCTGAGATTAAGGTGAAAAAGGAGTAGGAAGCTCATGAGACGTTGCGAGATTTAATGCTAGAAGACAGGTGGTACAATTCTTTGAAATCAGCCTTCTGGCTGACGTAGTCCCGTAATCCTGGTGTAATTGGAGCACAAACGGTGAGTAACGCTTACAAACGGAGAGACTTCCGTGGCTCCTACGCTGTAGGTTGTCGACTTACGCATTTTTAGCGGTTGTTCTCGTCAGGTATGGGTGCTCATGGTTCCCAGGATTTACCCAGCAAGGTGGTGTTGTGGTTAGGCACTGAACCCACACTCGGAGTCGTGACACTTCAAATACCCATAGGTTTCTCTCAGTGGTTTAAAGCTATTTCAGGAATGATTACTTAGAATTTGGCGTTGCCTAATTCTTTCCCGAATCTTAGCTTGTGGTCCGTCTGTAATAACAATGCTGTTGGCCATAAAGTCTTAGTCTTTCTTCTTTGAGATTTCACACCCAACTACAGTAAAGAGCAGTTTACACATAGTCGTTGCACCCCCAGTATCTTGCACAGTCAGTCTACTTTTAGATTTGGCGAATGAAAGCCGACCATGTGCGTATGCTATCCAACACTGGTACTTCAAAACCCAGTCAATCTATGGAAAATCCTTGAATTACCATAAGCACATTACCGTGATTGCGGGTGAGGACCATAACGGTTTCAAGTGAGAGAAAACTGCAAATGCCTTGTCCTAACCTAGTATAAACGAGTATTCGCAAATCTTCCATTTGCATCTCAGTTCTACGGCAACAGATTCTCCACTCTGAAAGCTTCCTATCCAAATCTGGAAAACCCATAGAAGATAAAATCGTTTATATGCTGTTGAAGCATGAAAGATTACGAAATAATGAATGCAGGTAACTTGGAATTTTGCTTAAGTGGCTACGGTGTTCAACATACCTTCAGAAGATTGACCCTCTCCAAGATATAAAAAAATCATTCCATGTTTTTGCCATGTAGGATAACAAGACAGAAGATTTCCAGTAAACATTGGCTGTAAACAGTATACCGTAAGATGTTTGATACTGTATAACAAATCTGTTCTGCTACGTTGTCTTTGTTATTACGAACCACCTATACATTGCGGTAAACAATTCCTGTATTACTGTTCTTGGATATTGCATGCTGATGTGTCAGTGTTCTCGTAGGTTCGCTTTCGCAGTTTATTTCACAATCTTTTGATAGCTTGTCTGTGCTTCAATTTCCCGAGGTTTGTTTTCTCAGTTCGGATCCTCTTTGAGACCGCCACTCGCCGGAAGCTCTGCCCTGCCCTCTGCGTTTCTGCAGAGCACGATGGAGGCATCGCCGATGTTCCTGAGCTCGTGAAGTGGACGAATCTGTAGATGATCTTCAAATCCCTCCTCCGTGTCAGTGTTGTTACTGAGACCAGTATTCAGAGTTCTGGGTAAAGGCAGGGCATACATTAATTCTAATGCAACCGGTCTGTGTTTAGGTGAGCTTTTACACAGTAGTTTCATATTTCCACTTATTAGCTAAATGAAAGTCTATTATTACACACGGGGAACAGCAAGCATGTTCCGTTAATTAGTTTACTCATCTAGAGTTTAAGGGGGCGATCTGATTACGTGAGAGAAGGTGGACGTATTAGCCTAGATCGCTTGGAAACAATTTATATTATTGATTACCGGTTTTGGTAAGCACAGTTACCGTCTTGAAACCTCGACATTAGTTTATTATGTCTCCTATACGGTCTGTAGAAGTACACTTTCTGCCATACCTGGCAATGTCTTAACAGTACTCGTACAACTCGTAGAAAAGACATGTAATAACCTTTTTATCGTGATCTGAAGATCGTAACTTTGTAGATCCTCGTCGCCAGTTTCGTAAAGATCTCATCGTTACTGCTGTGGAGGCCGTCTTGTCACTGTTGTGACGGTAGGCTGAGTCTGTGAGTCCGTGAAACTACTTCTGATTAAGTACTTCGCTAAGACAATTTATCCCTGACATTATTACACAACTATCCCCCAGGGTCAGGCGACAGGGTAGGAGAACGAAAGCTCTACCACACTCCAAAATATTAGTAATAAAGTCACACAAATGAGTTAAAATGTTTACTTGTCTTTGTAACTAGCTGAATAATGAAGTCTGCAACACTGCTTGAAATATAATGCGAACAAGGGTCCTTCATGGCTAGGTGCAAATAATCGTAGGTAAACTTCACACTACATAGAAGTGCAATTTACAACAACACTCTACTTCTTAGAGTTCACTAAACGACTTTCCCTCTCTAAGTCAGCCATGGACGATGATGTATAACCAAGTGCGAGAGCTGCTCTTCTGTCTTCCGAGTAAGCTTCTGTCCGTTGTCGTCCCGTCATTAGCGGATTGTACTCTCCCGGCAATTTCTCCAGACGAGGTCGATATCTTCATCCTCAGCGTCGCCCGTGCCGCTGTTGGAACTCGCTTAAGTGGCGAGTCTCTATGGCACCGGCACCAGCTCACATCTTTGCGCAGGTGGTGCTTTTTCCAAGGCTGCGTCTTGTTCGAACGACACGGCTGTAGCTATGCTTATCGGTACCAGCAGTCAACAATAAGGTTTGTCTGCAAGCAATTTTGGCTAAGAAGTTCATCTTCTCTCCAGTAATGTTCTGTTACGCTCAGGCAAATGGCAGAGGTCGTCGGTTTCGGCTCCCGTACTCTGAAGAATATCAAGAACTCAGGTTAACAACTCCATAATAATAAATTCGTCTTTTCCAGCGACTAGCAGACTTTGGCTCTATAGTTCCAGCAACGGCGGGTCGTGGCAGACCTCGCGCCACTCGTACTTCCGTAGTGGAGGAGCGAGCACTGCAAGGAATGGATCAAGATCCTGGAAGTAGTATACATAGAATTACAACACCTGTCGGAGCTGGTCAGGGTCCAGTCTTGGCGATCCTTCGTGAACAGTTGCCGTAACATGTATTGCGCAGTCTCGGTGGTCCTTCGTGAACAGTTGCCGTAACATGTACTGCGTATTCCTATCCTTTGGCTACAAGATCCTCCTGTCGGAACGCAGTTTTATCAATGGCTGTTGGAACGATGTGGTGAAGATTCTTTTCACAACAAAAGTACGCATTCTCCGAATCTGAAAGCATGTGACTCATTTTTGTGGAGCTATATAAAAGACGAGGTGTACAGTAATAACCCTAAAACCATTGCTGAGCTGAAAACAGCCATTCAAAAGGTCTCGACAGCGTCAATATTCCGACAATTCAGCGGGTCATGCAGAATTTCGCTATTCGTCTGAGCCACGTCATCGCCAATGACAGCAAGCATATCGAACATGTCTGTAGTGACATTTACTTGTTGAATGAAGTCTGCAATCCGTAATTTGTAATTAATAGTTCAGTAATAGTTACCCTGTATAAACTGTCACGTTGTTGTACCCAATATTCAAACCGAAATCCATAAACAATGATGACAAATATTGTGCCTACCGCCTGGCCTAAGTACGGCGAGCAGACATCACAAGCTGCACTAAACAGAATTCTTACACTAGGGTGTATTAGTAGTCTTCTGTACGCAGCATTCTGTGTCTGCTCGCCATACTTCCACCTGATGTTCACCAGGATGTTTGTGATCATTGTTTCTGGAGTCTGTCTTCAACTTTTTTGTCATGACATCACAATGTGTCAACCTGAAGAAGTTCTGAGGACGAAACAAGTAGTAATATAATAAATGTGAAATAAGGTAACTAAGGTGCTTTTCATTAATAATTCAAATGAAAGTTATAGGAAATAGATTCGCCTGCCAGGCTGTGTGGTAACGTGCTTGCCTCCCTTGCGAGCAGGCCCAGGTTCGATTCCCGATCGGGTAGGAGATTTTCTCTGGTCATGGACTGGGTGTAGTGTTGTCCTCATCATCATTTCATACTCGTGACCGGCACTCAAGTCGCCCAATGTGGCGTCGAATGAAATAAGACTTCCACTTGGTGACCAAAGTTCCCCGAATGCGGCCTCACGGCCATCAATACCATACGATAATTTACCGTATTTTTTTTTTTACAGAAAATAGAATCCTCCTCAACAGCTGGTAAGTACCCACTCAATGTATACTAGGAAGATTATTTAATACGTAAATGGTAAGAATATTTCATTAGTGCAAGAGCCTATGAAAAAGTAATGCTTCCGAACTTTTTTGTTCCGTTCTCAATATCGATTGAGGTATTACACGCCATGCAAGTTTCTCGGTCGTCTTTCCCGTTTCGCTGGCGCAAATTGCAACCCTCTGCCGCTAGAGGGCTCCGAATTGTGGCGTGCAACTTAGTGGTGTGTAACTGAGTCCGACGAGGAAAACAGCCAGTGACGTGTGCGTCACAGCGCGTGACATTACAGGTGTTTAGAGTGCGATCAGCCGTCTCCGGCGGGGAGTGAGTAATTATTTCATACGAGTTTATTAATTCTTGACTGCTACTTTAAATGCATGCAAGTTCGCGGCAGCACACGACAAACTCAATACCTTTAGTGGGTAAGTTTTCAGTTACATATTGATTTCTCGAGGGCCCTGTAGGGAGCCGAACGTATGTGTGCGAATGTGACGGACAAGCCGAATAGTGTGACGTCACATGTCCGTTGCAGGGCCCGTACATCTCGTTGGCCCCGAGTGTAATGAAACTACGTCGGTGCGTGAGCGACAGCGTGCTGCAATCGGTTAGGAAAGGAGTATATGAAAAACATTGACAATTGATGAAACATGATAGTAGGAGACCTGCTAAAACGTGACTGAATGACTTCCACAGTACTAGAGAGAGATGTCGTGGGTAAAAAATGTAGAGGAGGACAAAGATCGGGATGCATGCAGCAAATAGTTGAGGATGTAAGTTGCAAGTGCTACTCTGTGTTGAAAATGTTGGCACAGGAGAGATATTCGTTGTGAGCGGCATTAAACCAATCAGAGAAGAAAGATGGCTCACATTAAAATTAATAAATAAATAATACAGAAATCGCGGCTCTATCTGAAAGTCCATAGAAGAATGATAGCAGCGTACTGCGATGACAGTATTGGCATAAGCAATGTGCGACGATGGGTTCCTCGTGCCCATACTGAAGGAAACGTTGGTGTTACCATCGGGGCGTGGGCGATTGCGTACGACAACCGACGAGACTCACTGGAGAAAATCGTAGAAGAACACAGACACGGCTCTCGGACAAATGTGGCATATCACGAGAACGGGTACAGGTCACCATTGCAGAAATGCGTTACAGAAAACTGTGTGCATGGCGGGTGCCCCGAGTGCTCACTCTCGACACGAAACGGATGGGATCTGATATCTGTACACAATTCCTTTTGCGTTTTGAGCGTGCGGGTTCAAATTGTTCAAATGGCTCTGACGAATATGGGACTTAACATCTGAGGTCATCAGTCCCCTAGAACTTAGAACTACTTGAACGTAACTAACCTAAGCACATCACACACATCCATGTCCGAGACAGGATTCGAACCTGCGATCGTAGTAGTCGCGCGGTTCCGGACTGAAGCGCTTAGAACCACTTGGCCACCACGGCTGGCAGCGTGGTGGTGATGGGCTCTTTAACAACACTGTGGCGGGTGACGGAAGCTGGTTTCACCACTTTGACCCCCATTACCAACAGAGCATCAGTGGAGTTCCGCCACAAAGGATCAACGACGCCTAAAAAGTTCAAGACCATGCCATCAGCAGGCGAAGTTATGCTTACGGTGATTCTTCCGCCTTTAGGGGCAGTTTCCCATCCGTAGGACAAGAGAGTGCCCTGAACCTCTGTCCGCTCCTCCGCCCTCTTTGACAACGCATAATGCTTAAAATAAGATGCTCTAAACACCTAAAGAACTGCAAAATGGCAACACAAACGTATACTACATTCGCAAACCAGTTCACGTAACAAAATCACCACGCTACTGGCATAAAACCTCAGTAATCGGTAGTGAGGGATGACTTCTTATTCCTGGAAGTCTTCGGCCACCAATGCTGATTATTAGTCAAAATTTATGCAGTGGCGGGACCCAGGACTGAAATCGTTCTGATCATTAATCAAAGACGCCTAACCCTTTTTTCCATTTGGTTCGGTATTATTCGTTATGTTTGGTCTCAGCGGACCTCACAAGACATCCGTACAAGTTGATCGTTGATTCCGTTACTCAGTTTTTTTATTACAGAAGGCGAGCAGCCCTCTGACAGAACATGTGCTACCGTGCCGGCAATTCTAGACCACGGGTGCAAGTTCTCAAATACGTAAGAGAAATTGTGTTATCTAATTCATACAAACATGAATGACACTTCTTCATTGAAATATCTGAAATCACATGGTTTGTATGATAATATCCAGGGTACCGTACAAGCTGTTCACAAAAAGTATTTTCCTTCATATACCATTAATGTCAGTTCGACAAGGAAAACTGAAAATCATAAACAGAAAAGTAAGTCAGACAGTCTGAGAATATGGCACTGGATATGATCAAATGTAACTTGTAAGCAAGCCACATTAATAAATCTCAACTCTGAGAAACAGGAAATAAACTTTAAGATAGCGCTTAACACCGATACTACGTGTAAAAGTTTTTCCTTTCCAAAATTTCAGCTCTGACTGCGCTAACATGTTTATTGCGGCTGTTTCTATGTCTTCAGTTATTTTATGCTGGCGGATCTGATTACTGTTGAACACAACGCGTTTTACTATTTTCGACAGAGTGAGTATTCGACTAGATGAATGGAGAAAACCTCCAATTACCATTCTGAAATTAGCCACCAGGATTCACTTTCAATAGCGTAGGAGGACAGTTCCTCTACTCTGAGATACTAATGCCGGCCGGGGTGGCCGAGCGGTTCTAGGCGCTACAATCTGGAGCCACGCGACCGCTACGGTCGCAGGTTCGAATCCTGCCTCGGGCATGGATGTGTGTGACGTCCTTAGGTTAGTTACGTTCAAGTAGCTCTAAGTTCTAGTGGACTGATGACCTCAGCAGTTAAATCCCATAATGCTCAAAGCCATTTGAACCATTTTTTTTTTAGATACTATTATATGGCCATGCCATCTGTAACGCATGTTTTGCAGTTCTGTGACTGCTGGTAGCGCTAAACTTCACTGGATACAGTTTCGAGAAGTCCTCGTTCCTGAAGTGAAACATCACACTTCTTTTTCCTCACTTTTCATAGAAATATACGCTGGTGCGAAATACATAAGGACGGAAATAGGTTCCGCATGATCTGTTACTACCAAGTAACATAGCACCGTTAAACATGCGTCATTCATACAAAGAACAACTGAAGTTCAGTGCAGAAGAGAATTGAAGGAAATATGCAGAGAGGCGATCAGACATGACACTTTTCTTCAAAGACAACGTTTACACTGAAGTCATCGTGATTTAACGTGGTCCTGGACAGAAGAAATTGTAGGACATTGTTCTTAATCGGTTGTGAAATCACCACTGGCGGCAATACCGATGTGCGTGTGTGAACGGAACACTACGTACTCTTTGTCAGGCATACAGAACACCTCCGAGCAGCCTCAGCTACACTGACATGGCCAGCCTCAGCCTTGGGGATGTTTCGAGAATGGAAACATCCAACAGGCTGTGGCTATGCATATCTCCGCAATACCCTTTCTTCTAGGAGTGCCAGTTCTGCAAGATTCGCAGAAGAGTTTCTGTGAATTTCGAAGGTAGGAGACGAGGTACTGGCAGAATTGAAGCTGTTAGGATGGGTCGTGAGTCGTGCTTGGGTAGCTCAGCTGGTGGAGCGCTTGCCCACGAAAGACAAAGGTCCCGAGTCCGAGTCCCGGTCCGGCACGCAGTTTTATTCTCTCTGGAAGTTTCATTCTATGGCTCTGTTTTGCTATGGTTCACATGTATCGTGCGTCCAGGGCAGCTGCAGCATTGACCCTAAACCTAGAAAACAACATAATCTGAAAATAAAAAAATAAAAGGTATTCAGTTAATCCTAATACCAGAATATTTTCCGTTGTGCAAGGAAATGGTAAATCTCCATTTAACAGAATCAGAGAATATGTTCTGTAAATGCGAGAGTACTTTGCAGTGGCTGGGAAGGAGCGGGCCCTCATTCTGCGGGTGTACGTACATTTGTGACGAAATCTGTTAGAGATGACAGTTATTTCTTGAAGAGTTCTATCTGATAAAGCATCGTTTTCGACCTAAGCCTGCATCCGTTAAATAACTCAGATTGTTATTTTACGTTTCGTCACGTTAGTGACAAGTGCAGCTAATACGGTTTCTTAAGCAAAGTCCAATTTTGGTCATTACTGGGCTGTTGACCGGTCTCGTAATATTGGTCTTTGCTCTGTGTCTCTTATATTAACAATATGAGTGATATTTGCTAATGCTATGTGAGCTACTACATTCTACAGTCGTATGGTGTCTTCCAATTGTGTCATGTTTCATTAAAGAATATGTTTGTCATTGTTGCATGAAATCTGTTTCAGAATTCCAATTGGGTAATTCAGAGTAATTCGTTGACTGTGTTGTTGTTAAACCACCTCTCTGCCATCCATTTCTATTCTCCTTTGCTAACGCATATATTTTGCATACGAAATAATCCGCTGATCACTTACATCGCATTTGTTAGTTCTCTGTTCAGTCACTGAGCACTGCGTTCATACAACCCTCCTTAATTGTACATAACCTTTACTTAACACTAGAAGGACAGAGGATCCACATTGGCCCCATTACAAACTTTTCACTTGTTTTCTGCGCAAACCATAAAATGGACTGACGTGATATTTTGTGACTTTTCGTCAGTTATATGACATATTAACTAAACTTTTTTGCAATGTCCTACTTTCATTAGGTTGTAAAATATAACGATTACTACCTAGAACGGCCGCAAGGTCCATTTGGCCCTTTACAATTTTTTTAAGGTTACTTCTTCGCAGTACAGTTTATGAACTCAAACCAACAGCTATGTCTTTGGTGTTCAAATACGCGACCACAATTCCATTGATTCCTGCACTGATTTTTGGTTGACTGAATCAAGATTTAAGTTATTGTCTGTTATGATAGTATGTGATAGTCGTCTCCGCAAACATGAGCTATAAATACAAGAAACGTCTAAAAGATGCAGAAATACTAGAAGTACACACAAAAATACAAGATAACGATAGCTATCAGCACAATGAATAAAATGAAGTAGTTCCACTATCTGCAGATGAAGAAAGTAATTCATGCACTGAAAATTATAATATAAATCGGGATAATTTTTCACCCAGTTTTAAGGGAAAATGAAGGTTCTTCATCCAGCATCCCTTCTAATGTTACACATTCTTCCTCTATCAGGTCAACAACTCGGACAACAGCTTCTTTCCCTGAAAATCAATCAAAAACTGACACTGAACAACAACAAATTACTGACGAAAAAGAAATAGCAAAACATGGGATTGTGCGGTACATTTTACCAGTGAGTTCCAGTGTTAGTAATATGTCTGCCCCTTGTGTGGAGTTATACTTTCTTAAACTGTGACGAACACTAGTAGGGTGTAAAACGTGTAATAAATGAAATATACTAGCAATAAAAACTAAGTATAGCTTTGCGTAACATAATACGATATCACAAAATGTATGAAGAATTATGTTTGTGTTATACCAGTACATTACATAGGCCTATAATCAAAATGAGAGTCACTCTTTCGTATGTTTTCAGGTTGTGACACAGCACTGAAACTGACCATCTTCGTCGAACACAGGACTATTCCTGAACAGTAGACACCGAAGAACTGGATGCTTTTGTTGCCTGACGTATGATTATGATGATGTTTGGTTTATAGGGCGCTCAACTGCGTGGCCATAAGCGCCAGTACAAAGTCCCAATTTTTTCTCAATCCAATTTTTACACAGTCCGATCTAGCCACTGTCAGGAATGATGATGATGAAATGATGACAACACAAACACCCAGTCTCCGGGTAGAGAAAGTCCCCAACCCGGCCGGAGTCGAAACTGGGACTCCTGGATCCTGAGGCAGCAAAGCTAGCTTCTAGACCGCGAGCTGCAGACCCTTAACGTATGTAAGAGCAGTGTATGGGGCAAAGAATTTCCCTCTAAAAAGCTTGTGTTCGACAGCATAAGGTGAAACAGAATCATGCAAATAATGAAGTTTATTAGGTTTGACACCAAATCCACTAGATCTGAATGCCTGAAAACTGACAAATTTGCTGGTGCCTTAGCTATTTGGAATATTTTCACAGACAGCAGTGTATCCTGCTGTAAAGCAAATCCTTATCTTACAGTTGACGAAGAAGGTATCTAGTTATGTAAAACAATATGCCGATTCCCGCAATATATTACAAGGAAGGTAGACAAGTGTGGTACAAAATTTAGGTGACTTGTATGTGTTTCTAGTAAATATATAGTGAATGGATTCCCATATAATGGTTCTGACTCCCTTCAACCAGCTGACCAAGGTGCAGGTGAAAATGACATTCATTGGCTTATGGAACGATACCGAGCCAAAGTGTGTATAGCACTACTGATAACTTCTTCGCTAAGCCTTTCAAACTGTCTGAGGGCAGCATCCACAACTGTAACAGGTACAGGGTGTGCCGTCTATCTGATGACCGCTCGCTCGGCTCAGTAGGTGCGGGCAGTAAACGCTCCGTTGCCCGGCGAATCAGTGCCGGGTCGCCCGTCTACTACCACAGTACTATACACAAAGTATGTGCAAATTAATTTTGTACTCACTCATATCACGCAAGGAGATGCTGGATATTCCTGCCTTTGTTTTCCACGCGTTAGTGACATGTCTCAACTATTACTCATCATATTTTGTAATTATCTTTGAGAAACTTATTTAAGTCACTTACAGTTATTACCTTTCGTCCATCGTGTGCAGATCTGCTGCGCACACTATACATTCTAGTGCCCCACCCTCAAACAGAAATCGCGCAGAGTTAAATTCCGACTTCGAGTTGGCCAGATACTGGTGGTGAGGACCCTGTCACCGGACACGTGAACTGCACAGAAACAAATACTGGCCGCATGAATCCTTGCCGAATCCTGTTGTAGAAAGCGCGAAGATTTGTTCTCTTTCACTCGAATAATTAGGAAACAGTTGCAAAATATTTTACACATATCTTTCACTGTTAACGGTGTCAATAACAAAATTAGGTCAGTTATTCTGTCACTACCAATTGCGCACCACCCTCCTATTTTCTGACCATGGAGATATTCCTCATGAAGCAGAGTAGATCTGTCGGCGGTCCAGTGTCGACGGTTCCGGGAGATAACATACCTGGGTAATTGGAACCAGGCTTCGACAGAAACAGAATGAGGGAAGGATCCATTTCAGAAGGTCACAATTTTTATGTTCTTGAACTATTGTTCCTCAAAGGGAATTCAGCGCAAGTTACTTCGAAGCTCTTTATACAGAGGTGAAAAAAATTTGCGTTTGCTGAGAAAAATGTCTAAGAGACTTTTTATGGGAATTTTCCAGCCGGTATGGAAGGTCATCAAATGAGCTTCTGTGAGCATTTTACGTCATCGTTTACACTTCTTGTAGTAGACACTTCTCGTTTCAAGAAATTTATTCATAAATTCGCGGATTGCATCACGACCCTGAATTCGAACACCTGTAAACATTTGTTCAAACAATCTTTACACAACACGAGTGGACTTGGACTACCACACCTAAACTGACTGTCGCTGGTTTCGTATGTCAGGTGGCCTGAATAAAAAATACCTGGTCCCAGTTGGTGGGCGAGAAAAATATCGATAGGTCATCGGGATCTCACTATTCTACCCAATGTCATGGGAAGGCATGGTCTATAATCCTATTTGCAGGGAGCCACTAATTTGAATGGGTACTGGGGGAAGATGATAAGAATCACAAGACAATTAAAAGATTTAGAAATTGACACAAACGGATCTATTCTGAAATTACCACAAAACAGCTTACTCTTAACTGAGGGCAGCCTGCAGAGACGCATTCACAGAATAACATATAGAAATAATACTCACCCATAGCCACGTGGGAGGATTCAGTGAACCCTAGTAGAGGAACAATGATCATTTGACGCCAGTCTGCACTGTTGTCTAATTTATTCCGGCTGATTCTTCTTCAGAGGGCTCCCACCTCCTCCCTGTGGGAGTAAATGTCAACCAGTCCCTCCACTTCCCCCTCCCCCACTCCCTCTTACCTCCCACACTTCCCCTACTCCTCTCCCACACTCCCCCCCCCCCCCCCTCAACACTTGGGAATTGGTGGGAAAAAGGCTGCCTGCATTGAGCTGCTAGAGAAGAACGTAAGGTTTTACATTTATTTACAGACATTATTTATTTCTGAAGAACAATTTTCTAAATTTTGGTGATAAAGTAAACTGACAGTTACCCTACAGCCTAGCTGCTTGAAATGCAAATATACACAAGTGCTTAATTTTGGTAGGATGACAGAAAAACTATATCGTGAAAACATGGATCTCATTACATGAAATGGGCTGTAAATTCGAGCCATATATGGTTTTTCACTTAAACATTAATTCAAATTATTGGTAAATGTGTTCAAGTGATGAGATGTTGGCACTGGACAGAGAGAAGTTTAAGAAATGTATTAGCTGTGTCCACAGCCTTCTACATGAAGAAAATAAGGAAGTGATAATGGATGAGCATAGAGAAAATAATTCTGAGGAAATAATGGTGATGCATTTCATAACTCATTGAGACTACTGTCTCTTATGGAGTTGTTCATGTTTTTTGAAATGGCCAGTCAACCCACATTGCAGGAAAATTCTTGTTCCTATTAAACTACCGTAGAGTGAATGAACCAGAGGTGCTCGATTTGGTATATGGGGCTTGACTGAGGACACTTGAAACGGATTTTGTTCCACTTTCTAATTACATGCAAGCTCTAGTCAGAAATACCACTCGACATTGGTGGGGACCTGTCCTGCTGCGGCTGACAGAAGTTTCTCCCAGCAATCTGTTAGTGTGTAGTTGCAGACACATACATACAGGGTAAGAAGCAGCAAACTGCCACTAAGTGTTGGAAGGAAAATACATGCTGACACAAACGATGGAAAATGCTTCACTGCTTTAATTACACATCTAAAATTTAAAAATAAACACCACTTGTAAACAGTGTCTCATAACTCAAAATACACATTGGGAATGGAGAAGAATCATTGTAATAAACAACTAACATAAAAAGCGAGCCCAGGAGACCTCACCAGGATAGTGTGGTCACCTCGATGTGTGGATAGAGATTAAGTAGTTAAGCACGAGTCTACCTCTTCTACCTCCCATCCTCCCTCCCTCCCTTCTCCTCACATTTACGGATACCAATTTTCCAGACCTGTCCCATCCTGTCCCTGGTGGCATGCAAAGAGGTCCATCTACTGGTAGTGATATACTGTTCCCAGTCTACAGAATTATTTCACAGATGGACAAAATACTCAAGAACAGGATGCACCCTGCAAGCTATTAAGCATAGTTCTCGGTAATACTGGCTCCCTGGAAGAGTTATGCAGAAAAGATGGGCTCTCCTGACTATATATCATGGATGAAAAACTGAACTGAATGGTAAACAACAGTGTGCTTTCAAACTTACTGGATGTGCCGGCCTTGTCTGAAAATGGTCCTTGGGTAAGTAAAATCTGTCTCACATAGGAAAAACATTGAAATAACATGTCCCCCATAAATAGGAAACTCACAGATCTTTATGCTAATTATCTCGCTATGCACTAATCTGACTGCTCAGCTCATGACACGTGGAGGGCAGTGCCCTGTACTTGCTAGCCTCTGCCATTGTATGTTTTTATAGACTGTCATCACTCTAATTTATTCTTCTTCTATCCAAAGACTGTCTGGTAGGGGTCTCAGACGCACCACTGCGTTGTGTGTGTGTGTGTGTGTGTGTGTATGTTGTCGTACACTGTGGAAGGATGTAATTCATGCTGCGTAAATGGCTGAGGAATAGATGTTGAGGAATTGACTCAGCCCACTTGGTCCCTGTGAAGTAACAGACGGTGTGACTGTCTCAAGTGATGGTGTTCATAGCATATTAACTGCTATAATATCAGCTCGTTTATTTTTTTAAAGTGACTATACACGAACACTCATTTGCTGTGTGAAGTATCACCATTGGGTATTGCTCAGCTTTGATTCTTATGCTTGCTACAGAGATTGTTGTACTGACACACCGCCCCTCGCATTGTGTTAAAGGTATAGTCCTACGCTTTTTATCGAGTATAGGACAGCAGCAGTGCTAATAGCGATTATAGTCCTAAATTCTATGAAATCTCCAACTATATAAGTGTAAACTCACACTTGCGGTATGAACTTATGCTGCTACAATGAATACTGAACTTTGAAAGTGGCATCTAGCGCTGTCTATACTACAAAATAAGCGCTTAACACCATCCAACAGCTCTCAAAAATACATTTACCTAGCTTTTTCTGCACAGTATTGTGAGTAGAAGACTTCACTAATAATGTCATGTGGGCAGACCAAACAACATGTTAGCCAATATTGAGCGAACATTCCAGGATGCATAGGCATATTTTCTTTGGGTGTGATACCAATATGTCTGAGGAGGAGGGATACGTACTCCTCTTATAATGGAGTAATTATTAAAAAATAAGACACAGCAATGAGTTGTACAGGAAGAGTCCGCCTGCTTAGCTAAATGATAATGTGTCTGCCTACCATACCGCTGGCCTGGGTTAGATTTTGGCCAGATTAGGGATTTGCTCCGCCCGTGGAGTGGGTGTTGTGTTGTTCTCGTCATGCTTTCATCCATCATCACCGACGTGCAAGTCACCTAGTGTGGCGTCGACTGAAATAAGACCTGCACCCAGCGGCCGAAATTCCTTCATTGGGACCTCCAGGCCAACAACGTCACCCAATAACTTTTTCTACAGGAAGAAGAAACACTGTCGTAACATCACAGAACAATAGGAAAAAACCTTGTACCCGAACAGTGCATGTGTCCTCACATGGATGTGTGGATGCAGACTAAGCAGCTTAGAAACAATCTTCTCTCCTACCTCCCTTCCACTCTCTCTCTCCTCCCCAACACATAGACGTAGGATTTCCAGACCTATTCGGTCCTGTCACTGATGGTACATAAAGAGGTCCATGCACTGAGGTGCTCTGGGTTGGTCGGTTTTGGGCTGACAAAGATATTCTGTCTCCAGTGTACAGCTGGACTCAACTATAGGTCTTCATTCCATTTTCCTAGTCCTGTTCTGCCCTCTAGGTGATGCTACTCAAAGAGATGCACCTGCTGCCGAAACTCTGTCTTGGTCGGTGCTGGGATGACAACGATAAACTATTTTCAGATGTACAGAAATCAAATCTATTTCTACGAAATGCTGATCCCTGGAACAACAGAGAAATACTTGACTGTTCCTCATGGTAAACTCATCTGAATAAGAACGACCAACAGCATTCTACAGCACTCGGCTTTGTTCCGCTGTGGGAAGAGATAACAGGGCTGCAGGTGAGGGATCTTGTGCAGAGTTGTACGGGGGAATAGACAGATTTTCTTCTAATAGTGATTTTATTAAAATGAACGAAGTATTTCAAGCCCTGGGAGCTAATCTTCGGATGCTTTACATTTCGTTTAATTCCAGGCCTGGCAAGATCACGTTGTTATGTTACAGAATGCCACGTCATGAAGTTTAAGTTAATGAAACTACGATAAATCGAAAAGTAACTTAATGTTTCTAGCAGTAGGTGTATGGTTCTGGTTAATTTTTGAGCACAAAGCACACTTTCTATTAAACAGCACATATTCGAGCACAGTTCAAAACAAGTCAAACAATTTCGGCCACGAAGATGCTGCATTTTTACAAATACACGGATACTATTTACAAAGTATTACATTATTATTTACACAGATGTCCTAAATAATGGAAATAGTTGTGAATGTGGTAAATGTGCCTATATTTTATGATATAGTTACATTATTAAATATTTGCTTCTGTGCGAAAGAACAATCTTTTAAAATTACTGAAGAAATTGTGACTGCCTAACTCTGTTTGTTAATTCAACAGGTTCTCAGAAGCTTTATCTTAATGTAATATCATTTCTAATTACTCGAGCATAGCAAGTTTTCTATCATTGATTTCTGTATAAAGTATGGTTAAATTGTTATGAATGTCACATAGTGTGTGTTTGTTGAGGTACATGTTGTTAGCTATTGCAGATATGTCAAACTGGTTAAGTCTGAAGGCATCAGTGTGTTCTTTGTAATGTGTATGGAAAGTTCTTCCTGTGTTGCATGTGTAAAATGCAGAGCAGCTGTTACACTGTAATTTATATATTCCACTTTTTTCTGTTATTGGAGTTTTTATATTTATGTTTGAGGTAAGATGTGTCCCAGTTTACTGTTTGTGGAAAAAAAAAATTTAATATTGGGGTTTCTAAATAAGTTAGCAATTTTTTGTGATGCTTTGCTATAATAGGGAATGTTTGTGAATATACGTCCAGTGTCAGAGGTTCTTCTTGCAGTGCTGCTATTGCTAATGTTGATCTGTATTTTGCTTGAGAGTTCGTCAACTGATTTTTCAAAATATAAATCGTTTCTTCCAATTGTTTCTATGGTATCAGTTTCTTGTGTTAGTCCTTTGGGTTATAAGTACGCTGCATTTAGATCTATGCTGAACAGGGCACACATATTACCATTAAACCTCAAAGCACTTACACAAGAAATTATCATCATAACAATTCCTACAAACAATTGATACTCTGAAAAATCAGTTGACAAACTATCCAGTGAAGTACAGGGCAACATCAATAGCAGAAACACTACAGGAGAAACATCTGACTTTGGACATATGGTCACGAGCATTCCCTATTTAGGAACAACATCACAAAAAATTGCTAATTTATTTAGAAACACCAATATTAAAATTTCAAAGACACACTGATGCCACTCACAAGAAAAATACGTCCATTGCTCCTGGAATGTTCGCTCAGTATCGTTTCGTTCTTTGGGTCTGCCAGAATTACGTTACTGGTGAAGTCACTTGAATTTGGAGATTTGTGGTAAGTTCCTATGGGACCAAACTGCTTATGTCATCGGCCCCTAAGCTTACACACTACTTCATCCAACTTAAACTAACTTACTCCAAGGACAACAGACACACCCATGCCCGAGGGAGGAATCGAACCTCCGCCGGAGGGAGCCACGAGAACTGGGACAAAGCGCCTGACACCGCGCGGTTACCCAGCACGGCAAGTTAAAGTACGTCTAAATGTATGTTCACGGGAGGGTTGCCGGATTATGTTAAGTGCCTATTTTGTAGTACATTCAACTCAATAATCAACGTTCTCAGTTCAATATGCATTGCAGCAAGCTTAAGAATACAGTTGGAGAATACGCATTGATACATTGAAGATACTTCTTGCATTAAATGAGTATCTGTGTTTATATAGTCCCGTTTTTTAAATACATTAGCTGATATTATAGCAGCTGGACTGCTAAGAATAGCTACATTTCAGGCAGACACGCAGTATGTTACTCCACAAAGAGGAAGTGAGCTGTGTAAAATTCCTCCAAAATTTATTTCTCCACCATCTGTGCAGCATGAATCTCATCCTCCTTCAGTATTTGACAACGCGCGCGCGCGCGCACGCACGCACGCACACACGTACATACACCCCCCCCCCCCCACACACACACACACACTAGCTAACACACACCCGCACGAAAAACTGTTATTCGGCTGAGGGACGCATCTGAAACCTTACCAGACAGTCTTAGAACAGGTTATCTGAATAAGTAATACTAATGCGAGTAATGACAGGTTATATCTACAACCAGCATTGGACGCTAGCAAGAGCGAGTGCAGTGCTTCGCAGCTACCGGGGAAGGGTGGGGGGGGGGGGGAGGGCGGAGGGTGGAGATGGGGGAGGGGGGAAGGGGGCAGAGCAGGCACATTTGTGCAACGTGAGACATCAGTATAAAGATACGTGCACATTGCACCTATGCAGTATGTATAATTCAAAGTTTTTTCTACGTGAGACTGATTTTATGTAGCTGACGACCATCTTCGAGCAGAGACAGCACATACGAAACATGACTGTTTAATTCCTTATGCATGACGAATAATGAGGTATTTCACTAATGTTTCAGGAAGCCCAGTCTCTCCAAAAAATGTTCCCGTGCGGCCAGTCTTTCTGAGAAATACGTTGAGCGGCTAGCAGGATGCGTCCTGTTCTTGAATCTTTTGTCCGACTGTGACTGATTTATGCATACTGAAAACAGTATATCACTATCAGCAGATGGATCTCTTTGTGTAGCACCAGCCACAGATTAGAACATGCCTGTAAAACTGGTATTCCTCTACAGGTGGTGGAGAGTGAGGGAGGAGGGAAGGTAGTAAGGGAGATAAGACTGACTCTAAGCTACTTAGTCTCTATCCACAAATCGACGTTCACACAAGTGCCGCTGACGCCGTACTATCCTGGAGAGATGTTTTTGGCCCAGTTTTTGAGGCAGGTAAATTTTTACAATGATTTTTCTCAATTCCCAGCGCATGTGTTGCATTATGATGTTATGTTTACGACTGGTAGTTTTTCCACGACAATTTCGATGTGTAATTAGGGCAATGAGGCATTTTCTGTCAGTTGTGGTAGCCTGCATTTGCCTGCCTGCAGTTCAGTTATACTTAACTGCCCTGATCATTCTTACTTTGTATACATGTGTGTGTGTGTGTAAAAGCTCCTCAGCAGGTATCCACAAGTAGATAGGTAGGAGGCAATTCTTCCAACAGTGGCTGTAGGACAGTTCCCAGACAGTTTTGAGTGGTATTTGGGACTAGAACGCACAGAAGGGAGAACATCTGCGCACACACGATCGGAAAAGGGAAAAATGCCATTTCGAGCATACTCAGTCAAGCTCCATACACCAAGGCGACCACCTCCCGCAACGAGCTCCAGCAGAGGCAGTAGCCCCAACGCCTGCAGAGAACATCCTTCTGCATCGCCATTATTTCCTGAGAAGTTTTCCTTCTATTTTCTATCAGTTCCTTACATTCCTCAGGTAGAAGGATATGGACACAGTTCTCAGCTGTATGCTTACAGGTAATGTTGTTGTGGACTTCAGTCCAAAGATTGGTTTGATGCAGCTCTCGATGCTACTCTATGGTGCGCAAGCCTTTTCTGCTCTGAATACCTACATCCCTCGGAATCTGCTTACTGTATTCCTCTCTTGGTCTTCCTCTACGATTTTTATCCCACACGCTTCCCTCCAGTACTACATTGGTGATCCCTTGATGCCTCAGAATGTGTCCTAACAACGGATCCCTTCTTTTGGTCAGGTTGTGCCACAAATTTTTCTTCTCTGCAGTTCTGGTCAGTACCTCATCGTTAGTTACATGATCTACCCATCTAATTTTCAACATTCTTCTGTAGCATCACATTTCAAATGCTTCCGTTCTCTTCTTGTCTAAAGTGTTTATTATCCATGTTTCAAATCCATACATGGCTATCCTGCGTACAAATTCTTTCACAGAGGATTTCCTGACACTTAAATCAATACTTGATGTTAACAAATTTCTTCTTCAGAAATTCTTTCCTTGCCAGTGCCAGTTTAAATTTTATGCCCTCCCTACGTCGACCATCATCATTTATTTTGCTTCCCAAATAGCAAAACTCATTTACTACTTTCTTAAACACTTCTCTGTCCAATACCAACATCTTGTCAGCTGAACACATTTGCCACCAATTTAATTAAATAATTTAATTAATATTTTAAATGAATAAACAATATATGTCCCTAATTTACAGCCCATCTCGTGTCATGAGATCCCTTTTTCAGAGAGCGATTTTCTGTTGTCCCACCAATTTTGAGCAGTTGTGTTTATTTGAATTTCCAACAGCTTGCCTGCAGGGTATTTTTCAACTCCGTTTCCCTGCCAAATTTTAGTAAATCCTTCCTGCAGGATAAAACCCTTAAAAATAAATAAATAAAGACCTCACATCCTGTCTCTTCATCAGTGCACCACAGATTCTGTCTTTTTCCCACCAAGTTCCAAGGCAAAGAGAATGGGGGGGGGGGGGGGGGGTAGTGGTGGGAGAAGTGTGAGAGGGAAGGGTAAGTGGGAGAGGGGGAGGAGTGGTGGTAGTGACATCACAATATGACATTGCAGCATCTATGCCCCACATAACGGTGGTGGAGGATCACCCAAAAAGAGCCACCACCTTGAATAACTTGAGCAACAATGTAGACTGACGTCATATGACCATTGTCCCATGGCTAGTGTTACTGCTCTCCTGTAGTACCGCGAGACGTCTGCGATCGTCAAACGTTGCTAAATGCCATTCGAATTCGAGCATCATTATTACACTGTGCCCCATGTCACAAACCGTGAAGCTCTACTGTTGCATGGCGATAGACGTCATGGGTGGGACAGCAGATGGTGGACTTTCCAAGAAGACGTTCAAGAATGGGCTAGCGCTTCTATACTCAGGACTTTTGATAACTGGTCGGCGCCTCATGCTACCGTACCTACAGCTGAAGACAGCAGTTCCGGAGCCAACCTGCTGGGTGGTCAAGCGGCTAGCTGTCGCCTCCTGGGCCACAGATGTGGCTGCATCGTTTCTGTCACAGAAGTTTCCTAACCTGCTGCACTCCCACTCGTTAGGACGGAGGCTTGTTCTGTGTTCGTGCACACGTCAGGACGAAGTTGACACTCCGTTTAAATTTGAATCTTTCCATACCTGCCGCCATTGTCATTTTATTAAAGCCTCTCAATATGACGGGATCGGAAATCTGTGTACAGATCTCGCTTCCTCTGGACGTAGGAAATTATTACTACAAGGTTTCTTTCGTTTGTGAAATTGTTTTCATGCTTTAATTCGCGGCTGAATTTTTAGACACTATCAAATGAAACTGATATCCACAATAATGATAGAGTAGCGGTTTGTTCCTAAGCAAACTGTTCAGAATCCGTCACATGATCTCAAATTCATTAATTACTCTCAATTCATCCTTTGTTTCCGCCACTGCGTGACACCCTCATGCACATCACTGCACATGGCGTTCTTGGGAGGGTTCGTAATACGATTTCTTACTTTACAGACTCTGTAGGGACATACGAATAGTAAACAAAAACGTGTTGTGGAATGAAAAATTTGGTCTTACCATTGTTGCGTTCGACGGGTTCACTGTTGCACTCGTGATGCTTATATCACAATTATAATGAAACTGGCGGAAAAGGCACTTAGTGCGTTCGTCGCTAACAGGGAGACGCTGGGCTCGTTCTACCAGCCTGCGCGGCTCCGGTGACTAGCAAACACAACCCCGTCGTCAGATACACGGGACCGTAATCGAAGTGAGGTGCCTCCTGCAGTAAAGACGGAGGCTCCCACAACAGTAATAGTTTACAGCTAATCATAATGTAGGGTCGACGTTGTGGATCAAAAGGCAAGAATGCACTTCACCAAAGGCGGCACGACGCGTTGTCCAGTGCATGTATCGCACAACATTCTTGATTTGAAAGCCACAAATTTTTGGTGCTATACAAGGAAGTGAGTGCCTTAGTAGGTGGAAGTATGCTTTCGATTTGTGAGAAGAGATTCGAGAGCAGTACATAGGAACAAAATATAAAGAGCCGGACCACGGTCATGCAAACATTATGGATGGACCATAGCGGGTAATAAAGAGAGTGAAGTGTGTAATTCGTAGCTCACGTAAAGGAAATCATACTGCTGCTGTTTCCTCAGTTTGTGAGACTGCAGTATGTGGTGAGTATGAGAAGGGAGCAAGTGTCGTGTGACAAGTATGGCCACAAACAGCAGTGAACTCTGACGGAGAGGTACGTGCGTATTTATTTTGCTAATACTTGATATATGTGAGGTTCTATTCACTATTCAGAATTCAGAATTCAGACACTTATATTGAAAAGGTGAGCAACATTTGCTAAGGTTTCGTACATAGAAAGTTTTCAACTGAAAATTATTAGTTAAATCTTAATGAAAAGAGAAGTAATTTGAGTAAGTGTAACCCATATTCAACGCAAACCCATCCAAGCAAAACTCAACAAAAAGTATACTTCCAGAATGAGATTTTCACTCTGCAGCGGAGTGTGCGCAGATATGAAACTTCCTGGCGGATTAAAACTGTGTGCCCGACCGAGACTCGAACTCGGGACCTCTGCCTTTCGCGAGCACTTGCCCGCGAAAGGCAGAGGTCCCGAGTTCGAGTCTCGGTCGGGCACACAGTTTTAATCTGCCAGGAAGTTTCAAAAAGTATACTTGTTGGTTAGATTGCATTACCTGTCACAATCTGATCACATAAGCAACAGACATGCATGAGGCCAATGAGACCCTAACAATACTTATACGTTGTAGCCTGCATCAGACTTCCCTAGCGTGAAGATGTCAATGTGTTTCTCCTTGTTCCTTTTTCTATAAATCACATTAGCATTCACGTAGCCACTTACATAATCACTCTGAAGCTGTTACGCTGTAAGTCAACAGATAATGAAGATATGAGAGCTCCGGCTTTAATATCATCCACTGGTAGATCAAATTTACTTTATTTCATAGATTCTGTTTATATTAATTAAGCCCACCTTCCCAACTGAGTTAGTCGCATCGTCGCTGATTTCAAGTAATGTGTTGTGGAGTGAAATAAAACAATGAGGTTGGAATGTGACGTATAATTAGGATTTAATCCAGTCGCCTCTTACGATCATTTGGTATCTTCTCTGTCTACTAATAAAAGCGATATTTGAAAGCTGTTGGATTCTTATTTCAGAATATGTCGGTCCTTAGAAGATTATTTGCGTTTAATAAATATACAATTGTCTAGGTCAAGGTCATTGGTTTTTTATGAAAAGACAGTCGTTGTAATCTCTGATTTTCATATATATCGTAGTTGTCATTGGAGATTTAGAAGCGAAAGGAAAGATGGAATATATAATGAAAGGGGCTAGTAATTGTACATGGAATTGTCATTCCGAGATACCGCATAGTTCGTTTAAGGAAACTACTGAAAACATCAATCTACTTGACCACATTGGATGGCAACTATTCGTGCTATAGCTTAATATTGTATAGAATTTATTAAAATTCAATTTTTTAGGTAAATTCATATTGTAGTTGAGGAAACTATATTCACAGAGTTAGTTTCATAATCTATTACTAGTTATACAATAAACTATGGTTGCTTGTTCTTATTCATGTGGGGTATCCTCTCATTATCAGTATTTATGATATAAAACTACTGAGTGACACTAGTTAATTATACACCAATCAAATAACGTTTTACATCACCCAGATTCCCAGAACTCCTGAAGATAGACACAGTTCCGTTGACTGTTCAGAGGTGTCACTAAACCCTCACAATGTTGTAAACAACCATGCATGAGCAGCGACTATTAGACGGAGAGGGTCCGACAGCCGATCTGCTCCAGTTATTCCACCAGGAAGGAGGTATACGGTTTGTGTTGTCTGCAGTTCAACCATGCGTAGACGCTCAATACCTCGATTCAATAGCGTCCGCATTGTTACATCGTGCCAGGAAGGGCTCTGAAAAAGGGAAGTATCCAGGTGTCTCAGAGTGAACTAAAAGTGATGTTGTTCGGACATGGAGGAGATACAGAGAGGCAGGAACTGTCGATGACATGCCTCGCTCAGGCTGCCCAAGGCCTACAAATGTAGTTGATGACCGCTACCTACTGAATATGGCTCGGAGGAACCCTGACAGCAACGCCACCATGTTAAATAATGCTTTTCGTGTAGCCACAGGACGTCGTGTTACGACTCAAACTGTGCGCAATAGGCTGCATGATGCTGAACGTCCGTACCGACGTCGATGGCGAGGTCCATCTTTGCAACCACGACACCATGCAGCGCAGTAAAGATGGGCCCAACAACATGCCGAATGGACCGCTCAGGACAGGCATCACGTTCTCTTCACCGTTGTGTATCACATATGCCTTCAACCAGACAATCGTCGGAGATGAATGCCTTAGACACACTGTCCAGCGAGTGCAGCAAGTTGGAGGTTCCCTGTTGTTTTGGGGTGGTATTATGTGGGGCTGACGTATGCTGCTGCTGGTGATGGAAGGCGCCGTAACGGCTGTACAATATGTGAATGCCATCCTCTGACCGATGGTGCAACTATATCGGCAGCATATTGGCAAGGCATTCCTCTTCATGAACAACAATTCGCGCCCCGATTGTGCAAATCTTGTGAGTGACTTCCTTCAGGATAATGACATCGCTCGACTAGAGTGGCCAGCACGTTCTCCAGACATGAACCCAATCGCAAATGCCTGGGATAGATTGAAAATGGCTGTTTATGGACGACTTGACCTTTCAATCACTCTTAGGGATCTACGCCGAATCGCCGTTGAGGAGTGGGACAAATATGAAGGTATTGCTGTATGATGGTACAACATGCAATGTGTGGTTTTCATGAGTAGTAAAAAGGACGGAAATGATGTTTATGTAGATCCGTATTCCAATTTTCTGTACAGGTTCCGAAATTCTCGGAAGCGAGGTGATACAAAACTCTTTTTCCTTTAGTGTTCAACCCTGAGGTTTGATTGCAGCAGAACGCCATTCCTCTCTTGCGTCTGCCTCCCGCTTCATTTCCACATATGTGTTAAATCCATCGTCATTCATGATCTGTCACATGTATGATATCCTTGGTGGCCCCTGTCGATTACTTGCCTCAATAGCTCTGCTATTGTACCAATGATGTTGATGTGTAGTAGGATGTGCCCTACAAGTTTGTCTCTTTTGTCTGGATGAGCTTCCACAGAGATCAAGTTTCCTGTACTCTTCTAAGCAGATCTTCATTTGTTACTTTGTCTCTTCAGCTGATCTTCATCATCCGTCTATAGCACAACATCTCCAAGGCCTCTAGCCGTCTTCTCTCATCTCTTCCAGCTGTCAAAGTTCCACATCCGTGTAGGACCGCACTATAGACGAAAGCTTTCATGATACGTTTTCTAATTTTCAGACTGATGTCATTGCTGGTGAGTAAGTTCCTCCTCCGATTAAATGCAGTTTCGGCCTTTTGTATTCTACTCGTAATTTCTCTCCGGCTTCTACCATCCCTTGTGATTTTACTTCGCAGGTAAGTACATTCGTCTATCACTTCCAGCTCCTCTCTTCCAATTCTCATTCTCAGAGGTTCATATTTTCCTCCTGCACTGAATAGAATCACTTTAGTCTTTTCTTGTTTTTCTCATTTCACACTAATTGCATAGAATCCTTTCCATTGTTCTGACGTCTTAATCTAAATCTTCTTTTGTCTCCGTGACTATAGCAGTATCATTTGCGTAACCTAGCATATCTGTCTTCCGCCCATTAATTTTGATCCCCAAGTCAGTGGTTTCTCGAACTTGGCCTATAGCTGTCTGGATGTAAACATTCAATATAAGAGGAGAGAGGGCTCATCCTTGTCTTGCCCCTCTTCTAATATTTTCTTCTAGTTCCTGGTGGCACTTCCTAATCACTACCACCACATTCTCATAGATACCGAGTATCACATGGATGTCTTTGTACTACATTCCACTTTTTCTCAGCAAACTGAACATCTCTTTCCCAGGTCTACAAAGGCAATATAGGTTAGTTTACTTTCCTGTAGTTGCTTTTCGATAAGGAGTCTCAGTGCCAGAATCACTTCTCTTGTTACCAATCCCCTTCTGAAACCAAACTGTCCTTCACTCAGCAATCCGCCACCTTCTCTTCAATTCTCTTCAGAACTACCTTTATGAGAATTTTTTATGCACGTGGTATTAGGGTTAAATTTCGGTACTGTTTACATTTTGTAGCTACTGCCTTCTTTGATATAGGAACACTAATGTATTTTTGTAAGTCTGTCGGTATCTCTCCTGTGTGATAGATAAATCTATTAAGTATAATCAGCATGCTGTCACCATTATAACAGCAATTTCCGCTCTTTATTTTCTATCGCGCGAAAGACTTTTGTTTTACGTTTGTTAAAAAATTGATCTGCTGTTTTGCAAGCTAAATCTGTTCTTCAGTTTTGCATATTTTCTTCCACTTCCGTCCAAATTTCCTCAATAAAATTTTCTTTTGCTTTCCTAGCTTCTCTATTAACTGAATTCCTGAGTCTTCTGCATTCAGCTTTTCCTTGTTCATCAGTTGCATTTTTGTGTGATCTCCTGTTTTCCAATATACAATTTTTTCCGCATAACTTGCCCGTAATGAGTGAAGAATACGAACAACGATAACTCATCCTTTATTCTAAATGCACATTGTCGCCACTATGACATTGTATCATCAATTTCCCTGAGAACAATCATGAAATCAACTTCTGTTTGTTACGTTATTTATAAATTAATGTTAAATGTGATTAACAGTAATCCTTAAGAACCAGTAATGGAAAAAAATGTTTGTTAGACGTATTTGTGTTTAACTTTATGTGCCATGTTGTTGTCGATGTGATGAATGCACCTGGGCCTCTAACCAGTCCTAGCGTCAGAGAGGTTAATGAAGCAACTTTGTCTTTCGCTCCGATTAACTTTGGAGGGCGAAAGTTCTGAGAGTAATCAAAATGGGGAAGGTCACTAACTGATGCTGCGCTGCAGGCAACGGCTATAAAGATGCGATGTAGCTGGAGACAGGAGCCGTAATGTGCACAGCTTATTATCCGTCCCTCACATACCCTCTTCGCAAACACCATGCGCATTGCCGTACACCAAACCGTGTGTTTCACGTCTTTTTTTAACATAGGTCTTACCTACGATGCTCTAATTGGTAATTAACATCTAAAATGTAGCTACACGACAGTTAAATCTAATAAAAAGTCAAAAGCCTTTGCAAAATATAATTAGCATGTATTTGAATGATCTGTTCTATCTCAATTGTTTAGAAAACTTTTTGGTCGTATTCATTAGTGGTACATACAAGAGTTGGACAAAACTACGGAAGCACCGTGAGAAATGCATGGCTGAATACAGATGCAAATGTTAAGCAAGGCTACAGGTTCATATTGTTGGCGCTCGTATAGTGCTGTGTTCTTCGGCAGCCAAGGGGGGCGAAGTGTTTGTTGTTATTAGAGGCAACTGCATCAAATTTTTTTTATACTGCATACATCGAAAGTGGAAAAACGTCATCGGCTAAGTCACAAAAGAGGACGAAAATATGCGTTCAGTGATCGCGACGAACGGCTTTTGAAGAGGATTCTAACATAAACACAGGGTTAAAAGCTGCCAAAACCACTGCAGAACTGAGTGTCGCACAGGTGAAACCTGTCGACATCAAAAGAACACGAAGGGAGAGGGGAAGCATGGACCTGCGGGCGAGCTGGAATTCAAAATCCACTAATACATACAAATGCCCATAACAGGAAAATGTGGTGCCTTACCAATAAAACCTGTACTACGAAGTTGTGGAGGAAAGTCATTTCGTTGAATGAGTCTACTTTTGCACTGGTTCCCATCTACTGAGTTTGTCACAAGAGTCAAATATTGCGAGAGTTTCGGTAATGATTTAGGAAGCCACACCCGGTATTCAGTGGGCCCCACAGTTACACTGCAAGGTCATGCGACAGCCAGGGTTTATGTGACCATTTTGGCTGTTTGCATCCATTCCGTATTAGAATGTTTGTTTCCCTATTTTGATGCTGTGTCCTAAGACGACAGGGTCCTTGTTCGCGTAGTTGGTTACGCGAGCATCAGGATGAGCTTCCTCATCTCTTCTGGCCGCCCCAGACACCATACCTCAATTTAATTGTACCTTCGAGGTCTACTTTCGAAACAAATCTGCATGATCATTGTGCACCATCATCGTCAGCTAACTTCGCCGAAATGGTCTAGGAATAAAGTTACTAGAGTCCCCCGGAAACCATGCTGGAACAGTATTCATCCATTCCGTGATGTCTGCAAGCCACTGGGATTCCATCACCGTATTAAGTGCGGAAAAATGTTGCCTTCTTGGGGTTTCATACTTTAGTACAGCCACTACATGTACTTATGCTGCCGGTTTGAGAAACATTTAGAACGATATCAGCATCAAGTCGAAAAAGCTTATGGAAGTGTTCGTCCAAGGTAGAAAATCGCCAGTCACGTTTTGAATCACAACAGCTCGACATCAGGATAGAAACATATTTTCCTGCCGTTCTGAAGCACCTTGTGAATAGCTGTAAATGTTTCTTTCGACTGAGAAAAAAGCTGGTGTTCACCAGCGACTGTAAATTATAGACAATACTGAAGTCTTTTATATAAGTTATCAGTCATCTGAGTAGTCTAATGTAGCCAACTACACATACGTCTCCTGAACTAACCCCTTTTTTCATAGTGGCACTTGCACCCTAAATCCTCAGTCATGTGTTGAATGTATTGCCCTACAGTTCTTACCCTCTGCAACTCCGTCTAGGGCCAGTACTGTTGTCTTCAGCCACGTCCTATCATCCTGTCCCTTTTTCTTGTCATTGTTTTCCGTATGTTCCTTTGCTCGCTGATTCTCCGGCGAACTTGCTCATTCCTTAATGAGCTGACCTAGCAGCTTTAACTTATCCGTCGGTCTGCGCAGTGTCCTTGGCCCGTTGCCTGGGAACTGACGCGGGCGTCCCGCTAGGGGATAGCCAAGTGGTGTTCCGCGGGGATAAAAGCTCGTGCGTGAGCTACGCCAAGGAAGTTGGTAGAGCTTCCACTCCAGAACTGTGACCATGGTGTTTTGTGGGGGACATTTTACTGACGGCTCCTTGTAACGGCCGAGGGAATGGCTTCTGCAGCTCGGTCCGCTTGGAGAATCGTGGCAGACGTGTAGACCGTTAACAGGAGGGCCGCGCTGTTGGAAGTGGCTGTTTGCTTTCTGCTTGTTCAGCTGCGAGTCGCCGGTTGCAGTCAGAGTCCATGAATGCGCTGCTTTTCCTGCTGGGCAGGGGGCATTTCGTGCTTTTGAATTCATCTAGGGACGACGTGGAAACTACGGTGAGCATCTGCTTTACAACCCGGGGAGATGTTATTTGGGAAATTCCCGTGTTCTGTCGTAGGAATCCGCTAGCCTGGTTTTCGGAAACATTGAGCTGTAATATTGTGCGGTCCCTCCCAATGTGTGCAAAGTGGTTATGTTCTATTCTTGTAATAAAAAAGTGTGTTGCTTCTTCTTAAATTCCTTGTGTAATTCTGCTTCCTATTTCGAAGAATGTCTTCTTGGCAGCATACATTCAGTAGGTTGACAAACGGTCGTTGTCCTTACGTAATCTATTTTGTTTGTGTTTACAATGTATATAAAACTGTTTAGTGCCACCAGTGGCGCTAACAGAAATACTACTTACGTTTATTAACACTTGGCCTTAGGCTTTTTCTGTGCCACTTCCGCATTAATTGGTATTCATATTTTAATTCTTATCGTCTCTCATCTTGGTGGCTGCTTCGTAATTCCTATTTGGTGTACTTTTTCTTATCATGTTTTACTGCCTGCAGACTAAGTATTTTATTTGATTTGTGTGTTTTAAATTCACTGTTAATTTTGTGTGCTTCTCGAAGTAACATCTAAACGCTTAAAGAGTTCTGATGGATTTAGGCAACCTCTTATTGTTTATAGGCTTTGACACTCTAAGGAATTTAAAATCTTAAAATACAGCGCATTGAAGGGCCATATATCCTAATGTTTACGTTCAAGAACCGAAATCTAAGTTTTGGTAACTCTTCTGAAATGTAGATGACCTGGACAGATACATTTTGATGTTCTTTGCCTCGGTAATTTAATATAACTGCTGTCAAGGCTAGTGGCAAAATGTTATTCTTTTTTTTAATTTTGCTTATGTGGATTGCTAAGGCTAGACGCAGTCATGAAGATGGTCAGTTAATCAATGTGTTTCTTTAGTCTATTGACGTTTAAGGCACCTAATGGTTGTAATTCTCTTTCGTATTTTATTGTTTGGGCCCTTATTAGTCTGAGTGTTTACAACAAGGGTAAATTTAATAGCCTGCAAACGGTTTTTCTAAAGTGACATCTTGGAACATTAAGAGAGCTAAAACTTCTCCTTGTTCTTGATATTTGATTTCATTGTTACGTTAACCAATTCAAAATGCATCTATTAATTCGATACTACTCACCAATCTACCATCCTTCTGTTTCACATAGCCTATCTGCGCACTTAAGTTTCAATATTCTTTGGTAGCGCCACATCCTAAACTGTCCACGACACACTAACACAAAATGCAGTGTTCCAGACTTTAACTATCAGTTCTATGTTCTTCTCTTGGTTAAGAATGCCCTAGCCCATGCTACTCTGCTTTTCACATCCTCCTTGTCCCATGCTTCATGGTTAATTCTTGCTGCCTAGGCAGTAGTATTCCCTAACTTCTTCTACTCCTTGATCCTCAATTCTTATAAAAAGTTTCCTGCTGCTCTCATTTCTTCTACTTCTGATTACAGGAGTCGATCAGCTGAAGCATATCTTCTGTGACCTAAGGTTTCTTTCTATTTACATTCCGTGTATCGATGTTTGCCTTTCCTAAATCTGTGATTGCTGTTTTCAGAGATGACCATTCCTCTTCAAATGAACTGCGTGCTGTGGTATTACCCATCGCAGTATCCATATCCTAACTGAGCAGGGTAATCCGTTAAAACCTGAAATAATTCAATGAGATGAAATTTCGTCCGAAGCCTTGTAGAAACGAGAAAGTGGGTTTTAATGATCTGAGTAGCTCTGGGAGAATCAGAAGAACCGCCCATTGTTAGCAAGTTGATTGTTATTTCTGCGTATGAGGTCCCTTGCCCGTTGTAGTGCCACGCTTGCTCGGTTCGTGTTACTTCGTTGTCGGTAGCGGTTTGTGAAGTCTGTGAGAGTGTAGTTCTGGCTGCGTGACAATAACGAGCAAATCAGAGATTCATTCGCAGTCGTTAGCTGGGAGAAACATGCAATACACAGTTATAGAGAATGAGTTTATTGTGAAAACATACTAGAAGACAGACTCACTGGTTACGACACAAACGGTATTCCGGAGAGAATTCAGTGTGTACGGTTTTCCAACAAAGACAACAATTTTATATATTATCAGGAAGCAGGGCGCAACTGGTGTACTGAACAGGGCAGAGGTATACGTGGAGCACCGCTGAGTGGAAAGGTAACTTATAAGGTTCTAAGAGGGTTGGAGAATTCTCCAAGGAAATATTTGCGTCGATTGACACAGGATACAGGCATTTCTTATGCCATATGTCTGAGAACTATGAAAAAAAATTTCATTTCGGCCATACAGACCGCACATGATGCGAGCATAGCGAGAAACAGATCATGAGAAAGAAAAGCGTTACTCTCTTGGTTTCAGGGGTTTCTTACTTAACGTCCTGACAGTCTCTCCATACCTTGATGTACAGATGAGGCAGGGAGCTATCTGCAAAATTATATCAACACACACAACAACAGATATTTGGCTGATGTAAATCCCACATCATCCACGAAACATCACTGCATGATCGTAAGGTTGTAGTGTGGCGCGCGGTGTCAACATCCAGGATTGTTGGCCAATTTTTCTTAGATACGACTGTAGACTTTATAGTTTGGACGGGAATCTTCAATACAATTGTAGAGCCGCTGGATGGCGTCAAACTTACAGGAGTTTATTGCCAATAAGATGGAAAACGTGTCACATGTCTAACTACACTCCTGCAAATGGAAAAAAGAACACATTGACACCGGTGTGTTAGACCCACCATACTTGCTCCGGACACTGCGAGAGGGGTGTACAAGCAATGATCACACGCACGGCACAGCGGACACACCAGGAACCGCGGTGTTGGCCGTCGAATGGCGCTAGCTGCGCAGCATTTGTGCACCGCCGCCGTCAGTGTCAGCCAGTTTGCCGTGGCATACGGAGCTCCATCGCAGTCTTTAACACTGGTAGCATGCCGCGACAGCGTGGACGTGAACCGTATGTGCAGTTGACGGACTTTGAGCGAGGGCGTATAGTGGGCATGCGGGAGGCCGGGTGGACGTACCGCCGAATTGCTCAACACGTGGGGCGTGAGGTCTCCACAGTACATCGATGTTGTCGCCAGTGGTCGGCGGAAGGTGCACGTGCCCGTCGACCTGGGACCGGACCGCAGCGACGCACGGATGCACGCCAAGACCGTAGGAACCTACGCAGTGCCGTAGGGGACCGCACCGCCACTTCCCAGCAAATTAGGGACACTGTTGCTCCTGGGGTATCGGCGAGGACCATTCGCAACCGTCTCCATGAAGCTGGGCTACGGTCCCGCACACCGTTAGGCCGTCTTCCGCTCACGCCCCAACATCGTGCAGCCCGCCTCCAGTGGTGTCGCGACAGGCGTGAATGGAGGGACGAATGGAGACGTGTCGTCTTCAGCGATGAGAGTCGCTTCTGCCTTGGTGCCAATGATGGTCGTATGCGTGTTTAGCGCCGTGCAGGTGAGCGCCACAATCAGGACTGCATACGACCGAGGTACACAGGGCCAACACCCGGCATCATGGTGTGGGGAGCGATCTCCTACATTGGCCGTACACCACTGGTGATCGTCGAGGGGACACTGAATAGTGCACGGTACATCCAAACCGTCATCGAACCCATCGTTCTACCATTCCTAGACCGGCAAGGGAACTTGCTGTTCCAACAGGACAATGCACGTCCGCATGTATCCCGTGCCACCCAACGTGCTCTAGAAGGTGTAAGTCAACTACCCTGGCCAGCAAGATCTCCGGATCTGTCCCCCATTGAGCATGTTTGGGACTGGATGAAGCGTCGTCTCACGCGGTCTGCACGTCCAGCACGAACGCTGGTCCAACTGAGGCGCCAGGTGGAAATGGCATGGCAAGCCGTTCCACAGGACTACATCCAGCATCTCTACGATCGTCTCCATGGGAGAATAGCAGCCTGCATTGCTGCGAAACGTGGATATACACTGTACTAGTGCCGACATTGTGCATGCTCTGTTGCCTGTGTCTGTGTGCCTGTGGTTCTGTCAGTGTGATCATGTGATGTATCTGACCCCAGGAATGTGTCAATAAAGTTTCCCCTTCCTGGGACAATGAATTCACGGTGTTCTTATTTCAATTTCCAGGAGTGTATTTCCCGCAACTTGTAACCAGTTCCCTTCGCGACCCAATAATGTCAAAAAATGTGTGCCCCACCCCACACACACGCAAACACACACCCCTGACCTGCTGGTCCCGGATTTTTTTCTTCTGTTGGTATCTTCAAGGACGAGTCTAAAAGAATAGACCACGGACAACTGCAGAACTCCGTGAAGCTATTACACACGAAATAAGGAACAATGACAGTGGTACAATTCACATGAAGTCGCGAAATGTAGTGGAATGAGTACAGTTTTACTTCGATGCTCGGGTGAGGGGGGGGGGGGGGGGAGAGGGAGAGAGAGAGAGAGAGAGAGAGAGAGAGAGAGAGAGAGAGAGGGCAAAGGGGGGCAATTCCAGCACTTGTCTTGAGGAATTTTGTTTGTATGTACGTTGTCTCCAAATTGTACGTTATCGCCTCCCAAAATAGCACATGTGTCCCATTACTGGTTAAATTGTTAAGACTCATTAAAAGTAGCTCAAGTTTAAATGGATCGCACTGTTGTAGACTTTTCTTCACCAGGAATGGTTGTCTTTCCCAGAATATCTCAGTACTGCCTTCTTCCGTCAATCACTGAAGTTACTTAAAGTATCTTTGCACTTACATTCCTTGTATCTATGTTTGTCTCACCAATACCTGTCATTCCCCTCTTTAAAGATGACCACTCTCCCTCAAATGAACTAGCTACTGTGGTGTTCCACATCACAGTATCCGTATCAATAGTGAACTTCAAACCCATCACATGGATCCTTAGTGCACCAGTATGTCCACACTGATTCAAAATGGTTCAAATGGCTTTGAGCACTATGGGACTTAACTCCTGAGGTCATCACTCCCCTAAAACTTAGAACTACTTAAACCTAACTAACCTAAGGATAGCACACACATCCATGCCCGAGGCAGGATTCAAACCTGCGACCGTAGTGGTCGCGCAGTTCCAGACTGTAGCGCCTAGAACCACTCGGCCACTCCAGCAGGCCACATTGATTCTTCCGACCGATTCTCTTTAACTTCGTTCTATTCTTCTTCTTTGCTAAATTCTCATCTCAGTCTATATCTGGGCCAGGTAACGCCTCATAATACAATACGTGATTTAGGAATCTCTGTCTGACCACGATGCAATGCAGCTGGAGTCTTCCCTTGTCTCCGAGTCTTTTCCAAGTGTGCCCCACCTTCTTGTGATTCTTCAACGCAGTATTCGATGTTCACTGCAGAACTCATTAGTCTTTCTCCTTCCTCATTCCTACTGCCAAGCCCATATTCTATTGTGACTTGTTCTGCTATTCTTCCCCAACAACCGCGGTCCAATCTTCCATGGTTATTACACACAGCATTTTGCGGTCAATATCGTCATATACTTCCTCCGTCTTATCGTTTACTTTGACGTTGGCATGTAAAATTGAATTATTGTTGTCATTGTTGGTTTGCTGTGCATCTGATGAAAATAATCCTAGTTGTTCACAATAGCTCAGTCTCTGCCGTACTTTGCTATTCATAGAGAGTTCCACTCCCCTTGCACCATATCCTCTTGTGTTGATATTACCCTCTATTCGTCTGACCAGAAGTCCTTATCTTCTTTCCATTTCACCTTGCTGTCACAGCTACATCTAGAATGAGCATTTGCATCTCCATTTCCCAATTTTCTAGTTTTCTCGTTAAGTTCAATTTTCTGCCATTCCATGCAATGACGCGTAAAATTTTATCCCTTCGTTGGTTATTCCATATTTCTCTTAGGGTCATCTCATCTCTGCGGTGTCCCTTCACCTCTGCAGGGTCCCTCCACAGATACGAATGGTGGACTAATCCGTAATCGTTTGACAGTAGAGAGATCATAATGACGCGTCATCCACACATATAGTGGATACAACTTATGTGTCTTTAATGATATTGTGTCTAGAAATCCTGCATACTCGGTTCGCTAGACAACCAAACAACTCGCATTAATGAGTTTTATTACAAAAAGACCAGAACAATTACTTATTTTTGACACATGTGTCGCAGCAAAGGGCGTCGGACAAAACAATCAGTCTTCTAAAAACAGACAAACACAAGTCAGTGCAACGTGGAAATAGCTAATGATAGATGCTACAGTTCGTCGGCTAACGAAGTGACTAACGTGTAAGCTGCTATCGAAGTGCGCTGCCACCAGTCGGGAGCGGCGCTTACGTCCTCTTCACCTAGGTGCCGCTGCTGTCGCGTTGTCGCCCTGGAGGGAGTTAGGTCTGCGTGAGATTGTCTGACATTTTCTCACGCCCTTCTCTTCCCTGTCATTCCCGACCAGCGTGCCAGCGCTGACTTTACGCCGAAACTAATTCACTGGTTTCCATTACCTTCTTCATCCTCATGCGGTGGACCATTGCTCATTCTTCCGCATTTTGAGGGCAGTTTCCCACCCCAAAGACAAGAGAGTGTGCTGAACCTCTGTCCGCTCCGGTGCCCTCTCTGACAAGGGTGATATCAGAAAGAGGGACACTTTTTATGTCAGAAGTATTAGGCCGCCATTGCTGATGATTTTCATTCAAAACTGAATCATTAGTTGAGTTCGAACACGACACCCAGGACGTTTTGATTAGTGGTCAAGCACGCTACCACTTGGCCACGTGTAAGTCAGTCAGTTAATCGGAAGTCTACAGAAACGAATACTCTTTTATAAAGGAACAAATTGAAGCCACTATCATTATGTGATGTGATGTGCTGCTGCCTACAAGCAGACATACACTATGTGATAAAAAGTATCCGGGCACTCTGAAAAACATACGTTTTTCATATTCGGTGCATTGTGCTGCCAACTACTGCCAGGTAATCCATATCAGCGACCTCAGCAGTCATTACACATCGTGAGAGAGCACAATGAGGCTGTCCGAGGAACTCATGGACTTCGAACGTGGTCAGGTGATTGGGTGTCACTTGTGTCATACCTCTGTACGTGAAACTTCCACCCTTCTAAACATCCCTAGGTCCACTTTTTTCGGTATTACAGAGAAGTGGAAACGTGAAGGAACACGTAGAGCACAAAAGCGTTCCGACCGACCTCGTCTGTTGACTGACAGAGACCGCCGACAGTTGAGGAGGGTCGTAATGTGTAATAGGCAGACATCTATAGAGACCATCACACAGGAATTCCAAACTGCATTAGGATCCACTGCAAGTACTATGGCAGTTAGGCGGGAGGTGAGAAAACTTGCAATTCATGGTCGAGCGGCTGCTCATAAGCAACACTTCACTCCGGTAAATTCCAAACGATGCCTCGCTTGGTGTAAGGAGCGTAAACATTGGACGATTGCACAGCGGAAAAAAGTTGTGTGGAGTGTCGAATCACGGTACATAATGAGGTGATCCGATGACAGGGTATTGGTATGGCGAATGCCCGGTGAATGTCATCTGCTAGCGTGCGCACTTCCAACAGTAAAATTAGTAGGCGGTCGTGTCATAGTGTGGTCGTGTTTTTCATGGAGGCGGCTTGCACCCCTTGTTGCTTTGCGTGGTACTATCATAGCACAGGCCTACATTGATGTTTGAAGCACCTTCTTGCTTCCCGCTGTTGAAGAGCAATTCGGGGATGGAGAATGCATTTGTTCATAATGCACGGCTTATGGCGGAGTTGTTACACAACTAATACATGTCTCTAATGGGCTGCCTGCACAGAGTTCTGACTTGAATCCTATAGAACACCTTAGGGATGTTTTGGAACGCCTGCTAAGTGCCAGGCCTTACCGACCGACATTAATACCTCTCCTCACCGCATCACCGCAGCACTCAGTCAATAAAGGGCTGCCATTCCCCAATAAACCTTCCTGCGCCAGACTGAACGTACGCCTGCTAGAGTGGAGGCTGTCGTAGAATCTAAGGGTGGGCCAATACCATCCTGAATTCCACCATTACCGATGGAGGGCGCCACGAACTTGTAATTCATTTAACTTGTAAGTAATTTTCAGCCAGGTGTCCGGATACTTTTGACCACATCGTGTGTGTAACCCAATGAGAATATTACCGTCACTTTAAAAGAGAAACTAGTAGCCACTGTGGTGTCAGTTATGTGACAAAAATGAATAAGTTATTCTCGTGGGTTCAACTAGATTATTTTAAAGGAATCTGAACTAGCAGTGACACTTGCCATCTAATGCCAATCGTAAAAATTTTTACCAGTCTGCTGCCAGCCGGAGTGGCCGAGCGGTTCTAGGCCCTACAGTCTGGAACCGCGTGACCATCTACTGTCACTGGTTCGAATCCTGCCTCGGGCATGGATGTGTGTGATGTCTTTAGGTTTTTTAAATTTAAGAGTTTAAGTAGTTCTAAGTTCTATGGAACTGATGACCTCAGATGTTAAGTCCCATAGTGCTCAGAGCCATTTGAACCATTCTTTTCTTTTTACCAGTCTGCGAAGTTAATATTTACCCGGTTTTGAATGTCCTCTGTGGCCATGATGGCCCTTCAACAACGACAGACAACAGGATGCATCAAAGATTTGCATTCTCTGTGAACGCAGAATAGATAATGTTGGCTTTACGTAAAAACTAGAGGGGACCTGCAGCGAACTAGCTTGAGAGACGTATTTAGAGAAGCGGATGTACACTCTAAATTCAACTCATTGTGACGTTATTGCCGCTCTAGATTTAACAGGAATTTCTCACCAAAAATAAAATGTAAATTAGAACAATTACCTGTGTCAGTTACTTACACTTTCTTCCGCTAAGCTTTTTATAGGGGTTACAGCCTCATCATCAGGTGAATGAGTGGATTATTTTACAATGTTTGCTCGATGTAGACAGTCGTCTGTTGCAAGATACGAATCAATGCACCTTTGATACAATTTTGTCGCTGTTTCAAGTTCTGCACAGCGTCTGTTCTCAACCTGCCCTTTCCCATTTTTTTTTCTTCCATGCCAGAGAGGATGATCACGCTTTGAACTGAAACTCTATATGTTTTATTTCATTTCAAATACACTCCTGGTAATGGAAAAAAGAACAGATTGACACCGGTGTGTCAGACCCACCATACTTGCTCCGGACACTACGAGAGGGCTGTACAAGCAATGATCACACGCACGGCACAGCGGACACACCAGGAACCGCGGTGTTGGCCGTCGAATGGCGCTAGCTGCGTAGCATTTGTGCACCGCCGCCGTCAGTGTCAGCCAGTTTGCCGTGGCATACGGAGCTCCATCGCAGTCTTCAACACTGGTAGCATGCCGCGACAGCGTGGACGTGAACCGTATGTGCAGTTGACGGACTTTGAGCGAGGGCGTATAGTGGGCATGCGGGAGGCCGGGTGGACGTACCGCCGAATTGCTCAACACATGGGGCGTGAGGTCTCCAAAGTACATCGATGTTGTCGCCAGTGGTCGGTGGAAGGTGCACGTGCCCGTCGACCTGGGACCGGACCGCAGCGACGCACGGATGCACGCCAAGACCGTAGGATCCTACGCAGTGCCGTAGGGGACCGCACCGCCACTTCCCAGCAAATTAGGGACGCTGTTGCTCCTGGGGTATCGGCAAGGACCATTCGCAACCGTCTCCATGAAGCTGGGCTACGGCCCCGCACACCGTTAGGCCGTCTTCCACTCACGCCCCAACATCGTGCAGCCCGCCTCCAGTGGTGTCGCGACAGGCGTGAATGGAGGGACGAATGGAGACGTGTCGTCTTCAGCAATGAGAGTCGCTTCTGCCTTGGTGCCAATGATGGTCGTATGCGTGTTTGGCGCCGTGCAGGTGAGCGCCACAATCAGGACTGCATAGGACCGAGGCACACAGGGCCAACACCCGGCAGCATGGTGTGGGGAGCGATCTCCTACACTGGCCGTACACCACTGGTGATCGTCGAGGGGACACTGAATAGTGCACGGTACATCCAAACCGTCATCGAACCTCTACCATTCCTAGACCGGCAAGGGAGCTTGCTGTTCCAACAGGACAATGCACGTCCGCATGTATCCCGTGCCACCCAACGTGCTCTAGAAGGTGTAAGTCAACTACCCTGGCCAGCAAGATCTCCGGATCTGTCCCCCCATTGAGCATGTTAGGGATTGGATGAAGCGTCGTCTCATGCGGTCTGCACGTCCACCACGAACGCTGGTCCAACTGAGGCGCCAGGTGGAAATGGCATGGCAAGCCGTTCCACAGGACTACATCCAGCATCTCTACGATCGTCTCCATGGGAGAATAGCAGCCTGCATTGCTGCGAAAGGTGGATATACACAGTACTAGTGCCGACATTGTGCATGCTCTGTTGCCTGTGTCTATGTGCCTGTGGTTCTGTCAGTGTGATCATGTGCTGTATCTGACCCCAGGAATGTGTCAATAAAGTTTCCCCTTCCTGGGACAATGAATTCAGGGTGTTCTTATTTCAATTTCCAGGAGTGTACATTTGAAATTCAGCATACCATGTACCTATAACACATGTAGCTTTTACTACTTGTGCTAAGCGTGAATGGTCGCTGGATTCATTGACTGCGGGTGTAATTGCAAACACACACAACTGGGTTTCTTGCTTTAGCTTTGCAGGAGAGACGTGCGAGCGGCAGTTGAATTTAACGTTAAAAAGCTGGCATTATGCGATACACAGGCTAAGTCTGGGAGGGTTATCTGTCCGGATTTATATAATGTGGGACCTATCTGCTGCCTGCTTCAGACCCATAAGGAGGACGAGTTTCTTAAAATTTTAAGACGTGAGGCCGGTGGAAACCTTTGAAGACAAGTAAACAGGTGTCGTCTCTCATGTCTTCTGATTGGAGGAGACACTGGCAGTACTGAAAAATTGTGTTTGTTACATGTAAGGAGGCGACTCACGTGGTATTAGGTACGAAACTGGTCAGTGCCGTACAAGGGCCGCTGAACCGGTGTGTGGCGAGTATGACATGCCACTCCTGTGCGTATATAGACGTCAATTTGGGGTACGAATTAGGAATTAGCACAGATTTTACGAGTAGCAACTTGCTGTAGCCTTAAAGTCATCTGCTGGATGCGCTATGAAGTTCTCATATGGGGGTCCATATTGCGTCCCTATCCCTGGTTACTTTCCGATGAATAACACAATTTGCTCTACGGATGTGGAGTTGAGATTTTATACGCGTTACATGTTTTAAGACGTTCAGGAGTACGCTCCGTGTTTTGAATAACTGTTCATAATCAGTTTAGTTCGTTAAACTTTCAAACACAGTGTATACCAGGAAACCACCCTCCGTGCTGCTATCATTAACATCATGCACTCTGTACTGGAAAGATACGAAGAAGCGTTACATGAAGTTTAGGCCCTGACCAGACCATCTTAATTCTAATAGTTAGATTCCCACTACACATTTTCTTTATCATATAATGTATGGTTAAAGTCAATTAAAATTTTCCAGGTCACTTGGCACTCACGGTAGGTAGAGTGTTTTCAGTTCTGTATTTGTTCAATAGCAAGCTCACAGTTACGAAAACTTCCTAGTATAGGCTAAAAGCTCGTCCCATAAACTAGAAACTACTGATATTGAGATGTTTTTCTTAGTCTGTGGTTTTTACGTTGTTGTTTCCTTTAATGTCATTAAATGATGGAAAGGTATATCTATATCTCTTCATATGAATGTCTCCGAAATGAAGTTCAAAACAGACAACTCGCTTCACCCAGAAAATGAGTTTGTGATGTACTTCTTTGATACATCGAAGAGAGGATCTAAGCCCTCTAAATGTACCCTGGAAGAAAATAAAAGCGACTGATACAAGTAACTTTTCAAATCTCCTTTTCAGGTCTTACAGTCGCAGATTCCATACCACATTCCAACACTGACAAAGTACGGTTTCAGTACTAAACTGTGAAATGTGGCAACGGTGATGTATCATCGAAGCCTATAGCAACAAAAGGAGTTCGTAACAAAATTTTCTCGAGCTTCCAGTTGCATCAAGTGGTCAGAAGCCCACAAGCTTTCGGCTGAGTATTCTCAGCCATTGTCAGTTGGTTTGTGTAGTGTGGTTCTGCTGCCGTCCTTATACAGGCTGTGACGTCACGGGTGCCTACTCAAGTGCCATATAAGGAAACGATTTGGTTTTAAGAGCACTGCGCCCCCTTCAGTTCTCCGATGTCTGCTTAGTCGTAAACAGTTGTCACTGTTGAGGGTATTGCTAAGAAAGCTCGTAATTTCTTAACCGTTTGTTGCTGCTGGAAAAATCAAGAGAATTTTGTTAATAAAGTCTCTGTATGTCAATCTTCTTAGAGATGGTTACGGGACTCGGCTGTTCGATAGAAGATGTCGAATTAAACACCTTTCAGCTGTCAAGTTTCCAACATTACTTTATTTGGCAAGCAGTTTCAGTGTTTTACTACACCATCTTCAGGCCCCTGACCGACGTTTAGGACGAATTACGTCGGTTGTGATCAAAACAGGGACAGTAATACTGGCATTAATAGATTTTTTCCTTTAGTGATCACTTCAGCCATCACCTTCCTGAAGACAGCATAGTAAAACGCTGTAACTGGTTGACAAATAAAATAAGTTTTGAAACTTGATGGGTGCAAGGTGTTTAATTTGATATGCTTTATTAATAAATATCACTGTGAAACAATGCATCTGGACAAAAGGCAAATATGCATCATGTATGAACTGAAGAGAACCGTATTAAACACTCACAATAAGGAAGTATTCGCAAATCCTTTCATGTTTTGTAACCTAATATTTATATGATTGAGAATAGCTACTAGAAATTTAAATTAATTCTTGTTACATTGAGAATTAATAATCCTGAAATTAAATTGGAAAAATGATATCGAGTAATTAAAAGAGAAACAACTAATTTTTTCAAGAAACGTTTTCTGTAAATAATCAATATTTATTGGTGTAATGCCGTTTCTCATGTTCCCCTGTATGGAAATGTGTCACAATGGAGGTTCATAATTAAATGTATTCCTAAATTAATGGACATAAAAAGAAACAGTAATAGTCTGTATTAATCGCTTGTTAAAAGCACTAGAAAAACTTTGTGCAATCAACTGGAAAGAAATAGCCCTTCAGTATTCACTGATCTCAATATGAGTCACCTTTCATCACATTGATGTTACTCTACTTTCTTCCAAGAAGATAAAGATAATAATTTACTTTCTCAAATTTAAATTATGTATTATATTAAAAGCATGTTCTTCTGGCGTAACTGTCACTTTTAGCCAGAATTATATGTAAACCATCACTTTCACTAGGTATCTTTTCAATTTAAATGTAGTATGCCATCATTAAGTTCACATTTAAGAAAGATTGGACGGCAAACTACGGTATTCTACGGCTTTCAATATTCCAGCTACAAATATTCTTGTTGCCAGTCTCGCATGAGCTTGTCGTCTACAAGGTGGTAAGTCTTAATTTCATTTTATTTTGTGCCCACTATGTTTAAGTAGCTCACATCATACACCAATGAAGTCTAATGTTGCAATCATAATAATAAAACTCAAGACAAGGGCTCAAAAAGTGGGAGGCACAAACGAAATTTATACAAATACTAATGACTGGTTTTTCATTAATGTTCTGTCACTTTACTTAAAGGAAAGCATAGTTTATTCACTTTTGTGCAGGATGCAATACAGCATCAACAGTAATAACAGAAGATAAAGCTGAATTTTTAAACTCCATGCCTGTGGATATTTCCGTAAGTTAAAATAATTTTAGAAGCATATTCTGGGTGTTAGGTCAATGATATATCTGAGGGATACATGAGACAATCACTTCATTTGCTTACGTAAAATGCCCATCGTCATACGGAACAATAGTCTGGTAAATTCCAGACTTAAATATTTTTTTATTACTAGGACTCAATTATTCTGTAAGTTTAATGTCTATTCTACATCGATGAAATTCTAGCAGCTAAATGCTTAGGGAAACTGATATGCTGTGGCACAAAATAAATTAGTTCTTTTGTGTACTAACAGATAACAACATCTAATGACACTGGCGTTCATAAACGTTTCACGACAAACGTAAATGACGTCTGTAGAATGGAAGAAGTTATCTGGCCACGTCAATTGAGAAACAAAAGTCTTTCTTTATCATCAGTCATCTGACTGGCTTGATGTGGTCCGCGTCTTCTCGAAATAGCACTTGCAACCTACATCCTCAATTATTTCATGGATATATTCCAATCTCTGTCTTCCTCTACATTTTTTACAGTTTACAGCTTCCTCTACCAAGGAAATTATTCCCTCATGTCTTAACTGATATCCTCGTGTCTCAAGACTCTTCTTCTCCCGTTTCTTCACAGGCCTTGTTACTCTTACATTAATGCTGTCGGCCAGAGGTGGTTATAGACAGTTATATAATTATTCATTCAAACTTGGCCCATATTCGCCAGAAAACTTTTCCTACTCCATAGATGAATTTATCAGTACCAGTAGTTGCAGAATGTAATTGTGCATTAAAAATTTCTGTAAAGACCAGTTATAAGAACGGTCGTCACGTAGTGATAAAATCAATGAAAAATGTATCTCAGAATCAATATGTTCCATATAAAAGCAAATTACCCGTAAAATTATTTATTTAATACGTAAATATTGATAGTTACACAAATTTAAACTACCTTTACTCATTTATATAAGTACATTCTCTACAATTTATCTTTTACCTATCACAAACGTTTCATTCCCTGAGCAAGCAACATTCTGTGTATGCGAGAAGTGCGATTTATGTATTAGAAACTTCTTTACGTTTCACACTATCATATTTATATCATGATAATAATTGTTGGGAATGTCGGGTGTGAGCTGGCCATCTTTGGATTCTGAAACAGAACGCTACCCTGTGCCTTCGGAGCCAGTTCGTCTCTTCTGAGAGTACAGCCTGTCGGTAGTCGGCAACATGTTTAATTAAGCAGATCATTCATTTCCTTCTGTTAAAAACAAAGCTCCCATTCTGTTTTTTAAATTTATGTAATGATTTCTGGGATAAAATGTAAAGCAATTTACAAAAATAGATTGCATTCTAATCTATGTACATAATGTTTTTTCACGTTTTTATCACTAATAACTTACCAAATGACTATTTATACATAATCAGGTACAAATGTAAGCATGATGTAATATAGTACAAGAATTTTAGGTGTAATTCATTGTAAGTATGTATTCCTTGGGTTCCTTGAGATTCTTCGATTTAGTATGACAATGTTTTGCTCACTAAACACCAAACACGTATGAACGACCTTTATTTAGATTTTCAGCTGCTAAAAATTTGCAGATTTGTACCGTAGAATGTTTTATCTTTTCCTACAATGGCCAATGTATCGCAGAAACCAGTAATGATCTTATACCAATATGACTGTATCTAAAGAAGAAGAATACGTTTTCTTCCTTTCTTGTCGTTATATGAAAAAAAAAAGAATACGATCCAGGTTTAAGTCTACGCAATGAGTATGTGGCAGGAGCATCTACAATGGATCAAGTTAAATTATGTAGTTTCTTTAGATTAATGACTATGGCTTCTGAATCAAGCAGTTTGAAATCTGTTAGGAAAACCTCTTTTTGGAATCCTATTTGTTACCCAAGTCAAACGATTTTGTAGGATAAAACACTAAATCTCTTCATACAAATTGGTAAGAAGCCGATGCAGTATTCTGTTTTCCATTAACGATTGCGATTTAATGATCAAATAGCGAGTTGCTTGTAAGATTTTTCCTTCCTTTGTGTCGTCGTTAGATTCCCAAACGACAGCAAGTTAGCCGTGGTACTAGTAGAGAACGCGACCCTGCCTCTTCAGGCTGTCCACCTTGTCACGTACACCGCGATGAGCGTCTTGCCTCTGGTATCCTCCGTAGACGTGAACGGCCAAGGTATCACGTTCCAGAGCAGCATCTTGAACACACCGCACGTCTCCCTGAAGATGAGACACCAGATGCGACCCACTTCACATCTAGGAGACCGGCTGCGTACCATGGTCTGGCGATAACCTCGAGGCTACCGAGCGGTTTCTAGCGGTAACTTTTGGCACTTATCTTGTCGAGAACCTTGCCTCCTTTCCCACTGCCACCGTTTGTCTAATGCAGTGCAGACCACGATGATAAACTTTTCTTCGTCAGATGGACTGATGGGATAAAGGAAGCCTCAAAAAGAAGGCCAAATTCGAGGCTACTCTAAATGAATTTATTTATTTGAAAGAAGCCAAAAATCCGACCGGAGTGGCTGTGCGGTTCTGGGCGCTACAGACTGGAATCGAGCGTCCCCTACGGTCGCCGGTTCGAATCCTGCCTTGGGCATGGATGTGTGTGATGTCTTTAGGTTAGTTAGGTTGAATTAGTTCCAAGTTCTAGGCGACTGATGACCTCAGAAGTTAAGTCGCAAAGTTCTCAGAGCCATTTGAACCATTTGAACCAAAGAAGCCAAAAAACAAAATTCTCTTCAATAAAAGTTATGGTTTAAACGTCAAACACAATATCGGGAACATAAACATCAACCCCCCCACATCCTACGGTCCCCACATGTGATAGTTCGGTCGAAGAAATTAACCATCAGCTACTCATACATTTCTCCGTCAACTTCGTCGAGCACACGTAGACTTTCTTGTTTCAGTCGCAACAGATCACGGCGTTTGTTCTAATCAATTCGTGATTTAGCATACGCCCGCATGAAAACGTCACACGGCGTCAGGAAACAAGATCGAAGTGGGCAGGTTTCTGTCCGGAAATTTTGCACACAACAGAGCGACTGTTGCTCCCGAAATGTGGCAAGGTGCGCTGCCTTGATGGAACAATCAATCCCCTATGTTCATTCGATGTAAACGAAACCAAAGGAGAGCAATGAGCATGGCACGATAACTCCATTCCCCCTAAAAGCCATTCGCCGTTCATCTTCATAAAGGTGAGGACAAATTAAGACATCACCCCAGATGCGACAACAAGCCGTAACTCGCTGAGGATGCACGTCTTTTCCTTGAATTACTCTCTGGTTCTCTGATCCCATAATAGACAATTATTGTTGTTCAAAAAGTCGTTTAAATGCAAGCGAGCTTTATTTAAGAAAAGATGCGCTTTGTGAAACCATGGTTCTCTTGTTCCTTTTCCAGGATCTATTGCAAAATTGCCGTCGTTTCCTATGATACCCTGCTGTACCGTTCTTAGGACTCTTTGCGTTGTTGCTGGACACAAGCACAATTCTTGAGCATGATAGTGACTTGATTTTCCTGCACTCACAGTAACAGAATCATGCACTGGAACAACATTTGCCTCGCTACGGCCATTTCATGGCCGTCTAGGACATGGAAGGCTACTGTTCAGCCAGTTATTTTTATATTTCTTGATCTACATACGAACAGTGGATTCATTTGCTGCATTCTTGTGTGCAAGAATAGCACGGAGTTTGCTACCAGTTTCCTTGAAAGATTCGCCATTCTTGCAATGAGTTTTCACAATCAACACTCGTTGTTCCGTACTGTATCTTTCCACGCCGACACTGACACTAACATGGAAAACAAAAACGCGCTATCTGAACTTAACCTCAGTGATCATTGAAAAGAAACATGGAAAAACAATGTTGCCAAAAAAGCAAATAGAAACAACGGGGTTTTAATGTTCGGCGTTCTTTCTGTGATACTCAATAGACGTCTTGTCATTCTCGATAAGCTCCCAGATAGGATTAATCAGAAAGCAGAAGAACGTTAAGATGGTGGTTTTAATGCTTCAGGCGTCCAACATAGTCTCTCCCTCTTGAGCAGAAGGGACAGAATGTTCGTACAGTAGTGTGAAACTGTCAGATAAGTCCTTCATTGGGTATTGTTCAACTCACACATCACCTTGGCTTGACTGTCGGCTAGGTCGCCAAGGCGTTGATCTTCCTTGTGACTTCTAGCAATCTGATATCTGGTAGGCTCGTATGGAAAACAGCAGTTCTCGTCAACTTTGTTGACTTTTTCCAGAAAATAACTGTCCGAATTTAGTATTTCAGCCATGTTTTGGCGTCGTTGGTTTTGTTCGGGAGTCAAGGTCAGCAGGAGAAACTGAGAACGCATTCTTCTCTTCTCGAAAACCTTCTCGAGAATGCCTTGAACACTGTATTTAGAAATTTGTTCTATTCTGATTTTTGACGCAATAGCGTTGACACGGTACAGCAGCACGTTCACTGCGTAATACCACCTGCTCGGGGTAACTGTTTTTTTCGAATGAACAGCTATCGTTATATAGTCATTAGTTCACGCTGGCATGCAGTTGATGAGCTTATGTCGTTTCCACGCCAGCAATAAAATCAGCCTCGGAAACTTTTTGACGGACGGTGTACATACCTTAATCTTGCGGGTGTTAACTGATTCTGAATGGTTAGCCAACTGTGAGGAATAGTGCCGCAGCATCATTTACCGGACCAGCTGTGATGGAGATCATTTAATAAGGGGAAAAGCTGTGTCATGACACAAAAATTTCGCAAGTTTTGGCGATGTAATTCTCTTAAGTTTCGTTTCACTCTAATTAAAATGCAGCAGAACAATAAAATGAACATGTAAAAATTTTAAATCATTCTGTACGCAACATACGTCTTGTGTAATTGTGCAGATAAGAGAGTACCTTTCACAGTATGTTCAGGAGATGGCGGGAAAGATCATTCGTCAGCCGAGAGACTACCGCAGAGCGCTAGCTAGAGACCATCGTGCACAGGCTGACCACTAGAAGACAGTTCTTAAGGAGTAATGCTGGTTCCTTACATTTGCCAACGAAATGGTCCAGCTATGTTTATATGCAAGAGAAATAGCAGCTGCTATAGGGAAGCAGTGAGAGAAGACACAGGAGCTTCTAAGTTAGCGTGTGGAGGGACGGATGATCCAGGTATGTATCTGCTGTTGGTTCTCTAACTTAAGCTGTTAGCTATCGATTTTAATTAATCGGATGGTTGTATCGATTCATGTTGCTGGTGGTAGGTTTCCGTACTTTTATAAATGTGACTGAAAGTATCAGTATTTCGGTGAATGATTGTAACAGCGGATATGGGCCTGATTGTTAAAGACTGAAGATCGTTTAATTTTTTTTGCGCTCATCGATTTAAACTGAAGAATTATCGCAGTGACGCATTCTTCAAACAGTTTTGTGAAGTTTTAAGTTTGTACTTGTAATGAGGTTCCGAGTTAACTGAGGTTGTTGAATCGTGAATCGGAGAAGGTTTTTTTTTTTTTCATTTCAGCGATCGGAGTGAAGCTGTTTCAGTTGTGATTCCGCCTATAAAAGTCGGTGCTGTGATTAATTGTGAAATTGATGGGGGCGTTCTCTTAAGCATAGAGTAACAGCCGTTAATGTATCGGACAGATCTGGTATTTGGAGTGACATTTAAATAGGAATTTGTGGATATTGAACTATGTATAAACTGAAGGGGGATCACTACTGAATTATTTTATTGTTGAGAGGAGTTCTTGATTTTTGAAGAGATTTGTTGAAGCTTGCTACGGGAACACGCTGACCTGTTACTTTTTATTAATTTTTATTATGTCTACGTCAACCAGAGATGCGATATTAATGTTTCTTGTTGATCCAGATGATAGCTGAAGCACAATGAACGGGATTTCCACTGCAACCATTATTCCTTAAGTTAATTGTGGGGAATGACATTTTCACTGAGGGTTTGTTAGTGAGATCGTGGATCGCTAACATCTGAAGCGGCTGGCAGTTCTGTAATTCGTGTGTTAATTTCAGTTAAAAAGTGTTGGTAGTACTTAGTATTTCTTTTTGATTTTTTTGTATTACTTCATTTCGTTTAAAGTGGGATTTTAGTTTTGTTTGTCTTTGTACATAGTTATTAAAGTGAATGAAATAAACAGTTAGGTTAGAAGTAAAAACCTAGTCCCCTCATTCTCATTTAACCCGAAGTTACTAAATAATTACTGTATGAGAGAGATCATTCCTTATGACAGAAAAAGTGAGATCTTAAACTGTCCAACATTAACAAAGCGGAAAAAGCTGTAGAATTCAGGGATTCTTGAGTGACAAATGATCGCAAGTTACGTAATCCAAAGTATTTACATGTCTAAGAATCTCCTCTTCAAGATCATCTAATCGATAAAATCGTGATAAAATAATTAGGGCTATGGTTTGTGCTTAAAAAAATTTAAGAGTTAGTTATTTCTTTAAAAACAGATAAAATGCCAAGGGTTGGTGTATTTTCGTTCCAGAGTAGAAAGTTTATGAACATAGTTTCGTAACATGAAGACACACATTGTTTATATTATTGATGGACATTGCCGTAGCAACAAAACAGATCGCTGACTTTATCTGTCAAAATTCATTTCTTTGAAACATTTTGGATTGTTGGTGATAGTAGTGCCCATATATCAGAAGGTAGGACAATATATCTACCTTTACTGTGATTTTGGTAAAAGCTCAATAGGGAAGTGAGTGCATTTAAGGTCTGTGATTTAAGTAAACAGGTGGTCTGACGTATATATTGCTGGTAATGATTCTTCGCTATTTTTGATGGTGACGAGTAATAAAATTACATTATTCCTGTTAGAGGAACGGTTTAGAGGGCTGCCTCTTACATTCGTGTTTAGACAAAATAATTTCAGATTAATTTTGACCAATTAATGTTACTTCATCTGTGATATTCCTCGACAGTGAACGATACGCAATAGCATTTTTTCATTAGTATGTTGAGTTCGATATAGGAGGTACTACCAACTGAAAGTCACTGCTACTGACCTTCAGATAATAATAACACATAAAGTGAAGATATTTATAAACTGTATTGGTAACAAAATCGCTGAAGTTCGGGGGCTCAATTGCAGTACCCCAGAACCTCAACCTCTGCGTAGTGAGAGTGTTGACAATGAGCTATTTCAAATCATGAACGACAATTATGAAAACTGTTTAAAATATTTTCCTCGATTTGATCTCTTATCGGGGCTAAGCTGTGTCTGCAGCTCCGGCAGAGTGCACACGAAAGTAAAATAGAGTGGCAGTCCTGGTGTCCAGGCTACGTATTAATTACATACATGTCCTGAGACGGGAGTACTGAGCCACCGGTAGTAACTGTGAAGGAAGACGTGAAGTTCATTGTAGTGTATTAAGTTAACAAAGAGATACGGATTTTTGAGTCCGAATTGTATGCTTAGAGTTATTTAGTTTTACGTTTAACTCTCAACCCGTAGGTTAAGGTAGTGATAAGGTTAGTCCTGCTGCTAGCTGACCTTAATCAAGGTATCGCACGTAAGTAGTAGGACTCTGCGAAGCTAGCTGCCAGAAACAGAGTCCATTCCATAGGCAGTGGCTGCAACTACATCATTTGCTTTGGCGTGGAAACTAACAAGTTGGCGCTGAAGGGAAACCTTAAGTAAACCACGAACTTTAGATGCTTCTTTTTGTTTGAGGTGTTGTTCTTCAGTTGTAGCTTAGCATGGGTAGATTCCCACGCATTTCTGTAAAGGGACAGTAATATTTTGTCTGTTGTGTAAAGTGGAGTCAGTAGATATCTGAAAGTGAATTTAATCAGGAAATGGAATGGTAGAGTAAACTTATACAAATATTAAATTTCTTATTTGTGGATATTAACTGATTAATTCGCAATTATGTCAGAGGACATAAAAGGGTTATTAGCCGAGTTAATGAACGAAGTGGAAGACATGGTAAAGGAAGTGAAAGATGGTTTAAGGGAAATAAAAGAGGGACAGGATAAATTAACGGGAGAAATGAAAGAGTCAGGATAATTTGAAGCAGGAAATGAAGGAATGACAGGGTAATTTAAAGAAAGAAATGAAAGAGGGCCAGAACAATTTGAAGCAGGATATGTAAGAAGAACAGGATTATTTAAAGAGACAAATGAAAGTGAGTCAGGAGAAATTAATGCAAGAACTGAAGGAGGATCAAAAGGATTTTTTTTAAAAAAATGAAAGAGGCCAGTGAAAATTTAAGAACAGAGGTGAATATGTTAACTCAAAAGGTTGGGGAACTTAATAATGGGCTTGGAGCAGTGGAAGAAGTTTTGGATGATTTGGCTATACGAATCCCAGAGGGTTTGGGAAGATAACGAACTAGATATTACTTTAATGGTTAACGATGTTATAGCTCAATTGAATAAACATTCAGAGGAGGTCACTGAGAAATTTTGAGGCATGACTCCAGTGGTGGAAAACAAGTTACAAAGGCTGAAGGGTGAGATGTTACAGAAATTAAGTAAACCGTAAGATTGGGTGACAAGAAAGATAATGGATGTAGCCGTAAAATTGTCTGGTGTCAATTTTCCACAGGAGAACATTAGTGCGGAAATGGAAATGAAATGATTGTATGGCATTGTTGGCTGGGAGGCCCCATTCAGGAGAGGTCGGCCGCCGTATTGCAAGTCCTCTTTAGTTGACGCCACATCGGTGACTTGCCACTCAGTAATGACGAAAATGATGGTGAAAGACACACAACATCCAGCCTCCTGCTGGGAATCGAAACCGGGCCCCCTGCATGGTAGGCAGTAACGCCACCACTACGCTACTGAGGTGGACAGTGCGTAAAGTAGATCACTGGAAAGCAATCTTCATCCACTCCGTGTAATCGAAGTGCAGTAAGTTCAAGCAGCAAAGGTCAAAAGATAGCAGTCAGCAAGGTGTACACTAAATGAGTCAAATTATGAAACAAGCAGTAAATGTAAAGAGGACAACAGTTTGTGTCGCTTGGGAAGATTATGGACTCTTGGTCTTCAAAATATAAGTAATCATTTTCCGAAATTTAAGCCAAGGGGATCAGTGCATCCTATAATTTTCTTAAAATCGTTTAAGGGAGCTCTCCCTTCTTCTTCTTCTTGGGATGATGCCCGATGTGTATGATTTTTAATAAGTCATTTAGAGACAGAGACACTTATCATGGTTTCTCTGCCTCGTGATGACAGGGTGTTGTGTGATGCCCTTAAGTTAGTCAGGTTTAAGTAGTTCTAAGTTCTAGGGGACTGATGACAATAGATGTTAAGTCCCATAGTGCTCAGAGCCATTTGAACCATTTTGAACTTATCCATGAGCAATGCTGAATTAGGTGAGATTAAATGATTGAAGATTTGCAAGTATGTTTAAAGACAAAAATTGGTCTTCAAATGACCAAACAATGTTGAGGGTGGAATTATTTAATCTGAGAAGGTATACCGAAGGGTGGGGTAAAATTAGATATGGTGAAAATAAACTGCAAGAAAGAATAAAGTTAAAAAATAAGGAAAATCAATAATTACAACAACTACAACAAATGGAAAAGAAATGTCTATGCTTAAAGATATAGTTGCTGATGTGGTAGAGATGAAGAATGGACTAATCATTTATATTGGTACATTAAGCAGTATGCAAAGAAAAGCTATTTTAAAGTCGATGGTTTATTGCCCAAGTATCATCTTTAGGGACGATTATCGGGTTATAATAGTGGAAGACCTAAAGGAGATGAAGAATTTCATGTCAGAAAATGTGAAAGTACAGATGATTAATTAACAGAACATACACTAAATTTTTTGGTGTACACAGAGTGGATAAAACTAAAGAAATATACAATATTGACTTCCTCAGTCTGTGTTATTTTGTTGAGAAATTATACGACCAATCCAGTAATATTGCTGACAAAATAAATGAGAAGAGGAAAAATATTGTTATTAAATTGTGAATGAGCCTGCTATAAAATTGCCTAAAGGTATTTTGTCTAAAATAGTTTTAATCCATATAAATGTGGTCAAACAGACCTTGTCAATAACAAACCTATATAGAATGGTAACATTACATACATGATTATTAATGAAAAATAGTCTTTTTATTAAAACTAAAGATGTAGCTGAATATAAAAATACAAATGAAACAATCTTATATCGTGTTCAAGAAAAGTTATAAAGATATACAAAGTAGTGATTCGCTACCTCCTTCAAAGATGCAACCTAACACTATATGTATCAATGAACTTGGCTTGTATTCATTGTTCAAATATGCCTCTTGCTGAACCATTCCAAGTTTAGGTAGTAGAGGTGGTCTTGCCATCAATTGATGAATAAGGAGAATATAAGATAAGAAAAGAAATTATAGATTCCTGCAGAAACCAACTTGAACATGGAAACTGCTTTATAGACAGATTATAAGAAACAAATAAAAATAATAGAGAAATAATGAAATAGGTACAACAAATGGATGTCTTAAACGCTTAGAAATTACTTTGAATTGCTTATTATTCATGGGCACTCTTTGATCAGATAGCTATATCTCTGGAAAATGTGGTTGTTTTGCCGTTTCTACCTGACAGGGAGGAATGCTTCAGCTCTTTTGTTAGAGGAGTAGTGAGAGACATGCCACCCAGAGGACTCATTGCAATGTCGACATAAAGTTATGTGCATCTGTGTCTAATTAAAATTTCTGGTGATTCAAAATCATGAAAAAGAGTAGAAAGTTTCGATTAGTGATTTAGAATGAAATGAGATATAATGAAATTAGAAACCCATGTGATGAGGAAGGAGAAGTACTGTTGTATGAGACATCTATATCAGGTAACTTCAGCTTTTTCATTACAGATTGAGTAATTTTCACTGTTAGGTATTTTTCATGTTTATGAATAATTTGTCTAACATTTGTGAGAGTAACAGTTTGATATCAGTATTGCGTTTCTCAATATTTACGAGTGTCCTAGGATTAAAGGCATTCAAGTAATAATATATCAAATAATTTTAAAATTGTTTGTTAAGGAATTATTGCCCACATCCTTGATCAAAGTCACTTTTATTTAAAGTCTGTCATAGTCACTGATGAGTATAAAGTAGTCCGGAGCATTTCAGCAACTGAAGTTAGAAATGTGAAGCTGGTTCACAGAGAGCAGAAAGCACCATGTTTCCAAGCAATCACATTTCTAAGTAAAATATTCCCATTTCAGGATCAGTTTTCTATGAAAATTACCAGTGCACAGGGATCATTCCATGAATAGCATAATTAGGCACAGTAATAATGCTCAGATACTACTATCACAGCACTCTGGATTGGGAGATTTGCTAAATTCTATATATGCAGTGATTAATACTGAATACTACAAGATTGTTTACTCTGTACTGCAATATTATTTACGCTGTTAAATATTGTGGGCTAGCATGAGACTCTGAAATTACCGAGTACCACGATAACATCGACTATTCCGAAGCATGCACGAAATAATATTTTATACACAGCATGAGTCTCACCGTCTTCTAACAGATAGTTAGTGTGAGCGCTCCTATTACAGGGAGAAAGTGTGAATGCTTTTATGCAAACTCTAATGATTAATTTGGTTCTCAGAGGCTACTGGTCATATGTACCATCTTTCACAAATAAATTGAGATATTTTTTCTGCTTATTAAAGGGAATATTTTTTTGTTTTTACTAATCTTTATATGCAACGCAAAAACTGAGAAGCTTCTCATCTGCCGTTTTCCTGCCAATCTTAAACATATTGAACTCATTCAGTACGAAATCATTAATAAATGGAATTTTCCTTTACTTAATTAGCTTTGAAACTATTAAAAGGTCAAAATAGAGAAGTCTCCTACATTTATATTTAATATTATAGACCGAATTTCTAACTAAAAAATATAATCAGCGTTATGGCCGACCAAATGATGCTGGGGAAAGAGGGCTCCGCGCAACACGATATTCTGAAATAAAGTTATCAATTACAGTTAATGGTGGCTATTATGGGAGGTGGTAACTACTTCAATAAACAACACATTTTAGTAACAATTGGACATATATTCTGATAACTTACAGACAGAATGATATTAAGCATTAGACTGTGATACAATGGCGGCCATCCGCTAGACTAAACAAGCTAAAAAAAAGTCTAAGCAAAAAAAAATATGTTTGTTCCTCTTCATCTACATTACACAGATACCACAAAAAAAGGCTATTTGTTAAATGCATTGGTGTTTGCGAGTTTTACAGATAATAAACTCAACTTTTTGATACTTGATATTTATCGCTCACACAGATGCAGTCTTTCAATAATTTATAATTCACTCATCACTATTTTTAACACAAAAGTAAGCCTTTTAATTTTTCTCGAAATGACAATTTATGTGACGTTCCGTCACATGGGCCGCTTAGTGAGGGTGTACTTAACATTGTTTATCTTTTCTCGTACAGTCTCGCTACCATATGACAGCATTAGTTAAGTGTTCATCTTGACAGGAGTATGGTAGGTACATTTGGATTCGATTGACAGTTATATGTGTCATATACAATTCATGTCTTAGAGACATGTTTCGATCTCTCCTCATTATTACAGGTTAGCATATGTACTAGGTCTAACACTACATTTTAGGAAGAATGTGAACAATCCTGAATCCTACAAACCCGATACGAATTTACCTACGCTCCTTCATTTGGGTTACAGGCGTAAGGAAAAACGGCTCAAAAACACCGCCCAGAGCCTTCGGATTGTTGAAATCCAAGTTTTTATATTCTTAGTTACTTTTATGCTAATAGTATAGCAATTTAATTAATCAACAGAGAAACATATACATATATATCATAACAAGACATAGGTAGTAATTGAAATCACGTACACATTACGTTTATCTTAGAATAACAAGCTTCGTCTTTGCGAAAAAATGTTTGTCTGTGCCTGCATTAGTTGCAACTGTCTTGGCACGCGTTTTGTGTAACATTCACATATACATCATAACAGGAAATAGATAGTAATTGATATTACGTACACAGTACTTTTGATTCGAAATATTAAAGTTCATTTTCATGAAGAAATATTTGTCAGTGCAAGCAGTTTACATAACTGTCTTGGCACACAATTCGCAAAGTTTACAAAATTGTGATACACGTTTGGTATTACATATGAAGTCAGTTTTTCAGTTTCCGTGTTCTTTGCACACTATGTTTGTTACAAGTTTACAATGGACTTAGTAACTATTATTTCGTCGTAATCGATAGATGCTTTTCGAAGTTTCACCGAAGTACGAGTCGTCGATGATGGTGTAGTGGTTGAGATGACGCCGAATCGTTGCTGCGCGACGACAGAAACGTGTACGACATCCTGTCACAAGAAGCGACAGTTCGATGACCGGCGCCGTGACGTCCGCGCAGATGGCTGACAGTCGTTAGGCGCCGCGCATCAGCTGGGCAGTCAGGAATGTCGGCTGGCCGCTCGCCTCGCAGCCAACATGAAAATATTCGACCGAGCATCAAATCATCAGCAAAGCAGGACAAATACACATATCAAAGGTGCTGAAAGAAATGTTATTAATCTGTAAAGCACTCCTCAGTCATTCGTGTTTACTGTTTTTGTCTGCATTGATGTAATGTACGAAAATACGAGATCCAGTTCCTTAAACAAGTTTATGCCTCGAACTCACACATTTCACTATTTCAACATAATAATTGCTTTTTGTTAAATGTTCACTACTCTGAGCTACACACTGTCACTGTGGCAAACATCCATGTGAGTACATTGCTGTGACACCTTTTCACTTCGCTGTGCTGGCATTACGTCGCTTCTAGCGTTCGTTTGTCGGCCACGGAATCCGCAGATCGCTGTGCGCTGCCCATAGCATCCTTTCACTGTCGACTTGCGATATTCCGTTCATAGGAAGTTTATCTTGTCCACATAAACATTTCTTCGCACTATGAATGTCAGCACTATTTGCATATTAAATTATATACCTTGCGGAAGGCACCACCATGTATGCTGCTAACTTTATTTACATTTACTCATTATAATTGTACAACAGTTACACAATGCGAAATACAGTCTACACACACTGTGTTAGCACACAGTCTAGTGTTCACTTTTCAAGTCACATTCCCATCAGAGATTCACGTTATCCGTATTGCACTCACACAGTCTAGTGTTCACTTTTCAAGTCACATTCCCATCAGAGATTCACGTTATCCGTATTGCACTATCTAAGAATCCTAATAGTTTCATTTATAAATTGGAACATAGTAGCTCTTATTACTTACGCTGTATAAGAAATATGGGTTTCAAATTACATAGTAATAATTCGTACATTAGTTTTTCACTATGTGTCAAGTGATTGGTCTAGCTAGCACCTCTTATTTAAAGTTTCGACCAATTGGTCTTCTTGGACCAATAAGTTCAGTAGGTTTTTACATATGGTATTTATAACCATTCAACACACTTCTTTTATTATTGTTGCGCTTCTAGTTGCCTTGCTTGTCTGGGTGTGACTGCAAGCACTTCCAAGCTGGAATCTATGTAGACATTAATCATCTGCAATACCTTCGGTTATTATACTCTTTAAAGGATAAATCGTTACATTTCACACATTCTGTTAATGATCCACAGCTAGTATGTGTTTCCAGCAGCCATGTATAGTGCCTTTTTTTTTCAATTTCGCGCAAAGTGCCACTAAGCGGATTCATTTACTAGTACTTTGTTTACATGCACACATTTAAATGAATGACTCATTCACAAGAAACTTACTCGCACACATACTTAAAAACTACCACATATATATATATATATATATATATATATATATATATATAACGAGCATACACCCAAAATTCAACATAAATGAAATGAATCTTATCTAGCTCTGAGTCTTATACTTAATCTCTGTACATTACTCAGATGTGTTTCCTGTTCATTCAAGCATCTGCTTGCACATCCATGGGTATGAATGGCTTTAGATCCTTATGAGGGTATAATACTCTTACTTTTCCTGTCTCTGGGTGTGCCAGAAGGTAACACCCCTCATGAGGTGAATCCATGATTCTGTGTGGCCCTGACTATGAGAGTTGCCAATTTTTGTTAATCTTTTTAATACTCGAGGACTTGGGATTGTTCTTTAGCATCACCAAGTCTCCTCTTTTGTAAGTGTAGAGTCTGTTCTAACTCCTTTAAAATTTTGCCTTTCTAACTGCTGCAGGATGCTGCAGTGCAAGCAGGGCTTGTTGTAACATTTGTTCTTTAATTATGAATTTTGGGATACGTTGCAGAGGCTTCAACCACTCACCGTCGGGTACATTCGGCATCATGATTTCACAGCAAGTACACCCTGTAGATTCATGAGGCACATTGTTATGAATTCTCCCAAAATGTGGGACCAACTCAACCCACATAATTTGTTGATTTGCTGCATATGTCTGGACAAATCCCTTTAAATTGCGAAAACAGCGTGTCACGGGATTCGCGCTTGAATTAAAAAATGATACTAAAATGTGTTTAATGGCGTGTTCCCGTAGAGACAATTTCCAGTCCTGGCTTTTGAAACAGCTAGCATTGTCTGTCAGCAAGGTCATCGGTTTCCCGACGCCTGGTATATAGTCTGATACAATTTTCCGGACTTTAGTTTTTGTAGTGGTGGTTCTTGTGGGGTAAAATTTCAGATGTTGGGAGAAAATATCAAATACGGCTACCATATATATTACCCCACGTCTTGCTATCGGCAAGGGTCCACTTACATCAACAGCGAGGATCTGTGATGGTGCTGTCGGAACTATAGGGTGTGGTTCATTCCTAGTGCTTCGAGTAGATGGTATTGGTTTTTGGCAAATGAGGCAAGACCTCACCAGTGTCTTGACCTTCTGGTGCAAGTTAACAAAATAACAGTATCTAATTAACAGATCGGCACACTTCTTGCCACCAATATGTCCCCAACAATCGTGAGTGTACCATATCAGATTGTTAACCGACGGTGTCGGTACGCAAATGCACCAGTTTTCCGAAGTTTCTTTCATTCTGTGATACGAAATGTCATTTTGGATCTTATATCATTTGCTAAATTCTCCATTTCGATTGATATTTAGTGAGTCAATTACCCCCTACCATTACGGATCGGCACGTTGATTATATGTGATCTCGCGACACATTCACAAATATATGTTACGTCTGCTGGGATCCCTATGCAGCCAGATTTTAAACTCCATAGACTGTTCTACTAAGCCCGCAAAATCGAGATATCCTCTAGGCAGTCTAGACAATGCGTTTGCAACCACATTGTCCATTTCCATTACGTGTCTGATTTGGAAGTTTTAATCTTGCAAGGCCAAAATCCACCTTGTCAGACGTTCGTGCAGTGAACGGCACGTAATCACATAACTAAGCGCCTGGTGTCGCAAAATATTATTACCCTTTCTCTGTAGACGTAATAATGAAATTTCTTCAGTGCCAGATCACTGCAAGTGCTTCAAGTTCTATTATGGAATATGACCGCTTACAGGAATTTAGCACATGGTATGCAAATTCTATTATTGTAATTTCAGTTTGTTGCCGTTTGTTATCCACTTAAAAGAGACAACATCACAACCCACAAAATGATGGGTCTGTCGCAAGATAAAAATCTTGTGACATGTTGTGATGGTACAATTTCTCCTCATTTAGTAGTACTTCTCTGATTTGATCAAACGCCCTCTTGCATTCATCAGCAAAAATCCAAGGTCGATTTTTCCTGAGTAGAATTCTTTATGAAATCGTTTAATTAAAACTCTTTTTGGATGAACTTCACTTAAGTTTACTTTTCCACCTCTAGGCGGCCTCTTATTTCCTAAATTTCCATTTACTGGATTCAGAATTTCATTAAACTTATAACTATCTAACTTCTCTAATTATTGTAGTACAGTTCATATTTTGCCAAATAATTATCCAGTTGTTTTGTTATAGTTTCAGCAATTGAATGAAATACAAGCTTTTAACTTTCATTCTTATAATATCCTGTGTGCAAATATGTTCATCTGTATCTAAATATATTATTCTAGATTCGGTATCTTGTGGTTATTAGGTAATTCATCAGTCCTGAATACATCACGAAAGTATTTGACTTTCAATTCTTTAGCAACTTTTCGTATACCAAAGTTAAATAAGCTGTAAGAATAAATGTAGATTATTTTGCGATTTTTTAAATTAGACTTCCTTTCTTGACCATTAAAATATTGTTTTCTTCTCGTTTTTTTCCTATTCTCTTTCACCTTATCTTTATTCATAACTGCCTTTCCAACATCTGCTGCTCCACCCAGCCAGCCGCGGTAATCTAGCGGTTCTAGGCGCTCAGTCCGGAACCGCGCGACTGCTACGATCGCAGGTTCGAATCCTGCCTCGGGTATGGATGTGTGTGATGTCCATAGGTTAGTTAGGTTTAAGTAGTTCTAAGTTCTAGGGGACTGATGACCACAGATGTTAAGTCCCATAGTGCTCAGAGCCATTTGAACCATTTTTTTTGCTCCTCCCACTAGTAAAAAAATATTGCTAAATATTGTAATGCAGCCAATAACAAAAGACGAAATGCTCCTTCATGTTTTGGTGGTCCTGATCACTGTTTCACCTTTGTTAGATGTTCAATAACTTTTTCGCAACAGATATATCTAATATATTGATTAAATTGTTACCCGACTTCTTGTCTCTCTTTGTGTTTCGAGTGTCAGGTAAGAATTATTAATACTATGTAGCTCTTTGGCATTAAATTAAATTTTAGTTGCTTTTGGTTTAATCCTACAAGTAGGTAGCAACATATAAACATTGCTGAAGTTCTTCATTTATATACATTAAAAATATAATAAGGATGGATATTTGTTAGACAGTGATCTTTTAATTTTACTGAAATTTTTATCACTGCATCCATTTTCATCTAAATCAATGCACATACCTAATTTTCTCTCTCCATACATTATTCCCCCAACTGCTGTTTAATTTTTCACTATCTGAAACATTTGAAGTATGTATGCTTTCTTTTACAGCGAACTAAAGCTCATATCTGTTTAATGCCTTTTTTTTAATATTTGTTATTGATAAGTCAGTTTCATGTATTTTGCATGTTTCGTCTAACGTATATATGTCTTCATTTTCTCTAGCTAATCTTTCATCTAGTTTGGTTCTTGGGCCACAAAGTCTATAGCCAGGAATATGCCCTTCAAATGGAAGATTGCTAATCAGATTGTTTATCTGTTTTCAAGAAAGTGTGTTGTAAGTTTTTTAATCACATTTAGGTTTCCTTTTGAATCGTTAATTATAAAACTATTAAATTTATTTGACAACATCTGTGTTATGGCAATATTTTTCTTATAATAATTTTATTTCCAGCTGATTTTTCTTTATTTATTAATATTAACTTATCGCTTACATCTCTAACATCAGTCATCCAAATATACTTGATTAGTTTTTCTGTATATTTCCTTAATAAAGCTTCATTATTTTTTTGCAACTGAGGATTCCACATATGTATTGTATAGCAGTCAGGTTCCTCTCAGAGTATACTGTTACCAAAGGCCCCTATTTAGCAATTGTATACAACTGCTCGCTCACAATGAGATCTGTCCCTAAAGACTGGAAAATTGCTCAAGTCACACCAATACCCAAAAAGGGAAGTAGGTGAAATCCGCTGAATTACAGCCCCATATCATTACCGTCGGTTTGCAATAGGGTTTCGAAACATATACTTTATTCGAACATTATGAATTTCCTCAGAGAATACGTTTACTGACACATAGTCAGCACAGATTCAGAAAATATCGTTCCTGCAAAACACAAGAAGCACTTTATAGTTTGAGGTAATGAGTGCAATCGACAGGAATGTCAAATTGATTCCATACTGTTAGATTTCCAGTAGGCTTTTGACATAGTTCCTCACAAGTGTGTTCTAACCAAATTTCGTGCCTATGGAATATCACTTCAGTTGTGCTACAGGATTCATGATTTCTTGTCAGGAAGGTCACACTTCACAGTAATAGATGGAAAGTCATCGAGTAAAATAGAAGTAATATCTGGCGTTCCCCAAGGATGTGTTATAGGCCCTCTACTGTTGCTGATCTATATTAGCGACACACCAGGCAATCTAAGTAACTGGCTTAGATTGCTTACAGATGATGCTGTCATTTACCAGATTGTCCAGCAAATGACCCAAACGAATTGCAAAATGATTTAGGTAAGATATCTGTATGGTGCGAGATGTGGCAATTGACCTTGAATAAAGAAAACTGAAGTTATTCACATGAGTACTAAAGGGAATCTGCTAGATTACGGTTACTCGTTAAGTCACATTATCGTGAAGACTGTATGTAGATTCAACTAAATTCTTTACAATTACAAATAACCTCAATTGGTACAATCACACTGATAATGTTGTGGGTAGAGCAAATCAAAGACTGCGATTCACAGGTAGAACACTGAGAAGGTTTAACAGGTCTACCAAAGAGACTGCTTACACCACACTTGGCTGCGCCATTCTGAAGTACTGCTGTGCAGTGTGGGATCCACATCAGGTGGGACTGATGGATGATACCAAAAAAGTACAAAAAATGGCAACCCGTTTTGTATTATCCAATACTAGTGGAGATAGAGCCACAGACATGGTACATGAATTGAAATGGCAATCATTAAAAAACAAAGGCATTTCGTTGTGATGAGATCTTCTCATGAAATTTCAACCACCAGTTTGGGAAAACATTCTGTTGACACCCACATACATAGGAAGAAATGATAATCACGAAAAAATAAGAGAAACCAGAGCTTCGACAGAAAAATTTAAGTGTTCGTTTTCCCCGTGCGCCGTTCAAGAGTGGAACAGTAGAGAGACAGCTTGAAAGTAGTTCATTGATCCCTCTGTTAGGCACTTTATTGCGAAAAGCAGAGTAATTGTGTGGATGAAGATGTAGATACAGATAAGTATCATCCATAGTACAATCTGATGAATCAGCTGTGTTTAATTTTGATAGACTTAGTCTTAGGAAATAGACATTAACGATTTCTTTTATCAGTTTATTTTATTTTTTACCTCCACCCCCCTTTATTATGTTTGAATTTGAATATATCGCCCCTGAATGAAATAATATCTCTGCATTATTTGATAAATCAGCTGAAACGAATTATATGCCCACATCATCCATAGTAATCTGTTTTTTCATTAAAAGATTTATCAGTCCATCTATAACATCATATATTTTTCCATCACATTTCACTGGTAAATTGTCAATAATTAAACATACCAACAGGTTCCCAACTAAAAACTTTGTCTTCGCTATGGTTGTCAAATTTTAAAATTTTTTTGTTATATTTATTGTTGTCCTTCACCCCATTACACTGAACTTTATATATTTTTGTATCCTTTTAAATGCTTCCTCTATTTTTGATTCCCTTAATCTATGGTCATATTTAGCAGGATGATTAGCAGACCATTTTGCTGTAAATTGGTGATATATCACCAAATTCTTCTAAATGATTATGACGGTATGGGCCATCCGTTTTTCAGCTTCTCTATTTTCTTCAACAGCTTTAAGGACTATGTCATCTAACCCTTCAACCTTTTGTCTTACCTGCTCTATTCCATCAGCAACAGGCTGATGTTACTTATATTTTTCATAGTATGTTCTTGGTTGTTTTTCGAAAGCTTTTATTGTTCTTTCAATTCTTCAGATTTTCTATTTTGTTTAGTTATTTGATTACATGTGGATCATATTTTGAAGACCTTTAATATAGATGAAAACATGTTAACAAATTACTTTTTCATATGTTTAATCTCCACTACAACTTCTACCATTAGGTTTCTAATTTTATCTACCATAAAATATACAAACTGTCCATTCCCTCATTTAATACATATTTCTTTAAAATCGTGAAACTTTACATCTCCCCCAACAAACTCAAGATAAATATAATTTAAATTTGTGTCATCCTTTCTAAAAATTTATCATATATTAAGGTAGGGTAGTCTCTGATTAATTGTTTAGCTATCTTTGAGTAAGTCTGAGCTAAATAAAAACAGTTTATTCCTTTATGTCTACCTCTATTAATATGGTCTCTGATTACGTCCTGATTTTCAAAAATAAAGGCATAGAGTATCTTAACAGAATTGTTTTGGCGTTGATCCAATTGAATAATTCATTATTATTTTCAACTAAAGCTGTAACCTTCTCACTACTTTCGTCTTAAATTTTTTTGCACCTTCTTATAAATTCAGTTGATCTTAACTTTTTGAGTAAATATAAAAATGATTACTTTTATTCCAGATCAAATATTTTGGAGCTAGAATTTTAGTAGCAGTCATTAGGTTGTCTTCCAATATCCACTTCAACGTATTATTGCCCTTTGAATAGAGCTAGGCAAGAGCTTACAATTCTTATTTTTAGGTTTCTTCTTTGGGATTCGTATTTTTCGTTTCTAGTCAGTTTTTAGTTAACTTAAATAATATTACTAACATAAAGTAGTAGATCATTTCAATTGAATGGTAAGTCATCTATTTTCTGATTAATTGCGGCTATACGGAGAAAGATTTAGCAGTTTTGCAGGAGTTGCTTTTTATACAACGTGTTTAAGTCCTAATATTACACCAAAAGACAGGGAGAGAATAGTATTTCTTGTTGTTCAAAATGGCTCTGAGCACTATGAGACTCAAGTGCTGTGGTCATCAGTCCCCTAGAACTTAGAACTACTTAAACCTAACTAACCTAAGGACATCACACACATCCATGCCCGAGGCAGGATTCGAACCTGCGACCGTAGCAGCAGCGCGGCTCTGGACTGGAGTGCCTAGAACTGCACGGCCACTGCGGCCGGCATTTCCTGTTCTAAATACAGTTTGAAAAGGTGGAAAAAATTTATTCAGTCCAAAAGCAAAACATACACATTAAAGCAGATGATGTTAAATTACATATAGACAAGAAGGAAAGAATTGGAAGTGTATTAAGATTTATCAACCAAATTGTTGAAGCTAATGAACAGACAGTTGCTAACAATGTTCCTAAATTTGTTCCATTCGAATTAATTAATACAAATTTTATTTTTGCTGATGGAACATTTGTAAAGCATACTGATGATTTTCATTATTATTTAGAAATAACTGTAACTGATGAAAATGAGAACTTTATTGACTGCAGTTGTATTTATGTAACAGGTGTTTCACAAACCGTTTAATAATTATTATATTTAATAATTATTATATTTAATAAATAATGAACAAAATTGAACATTATCGGTTTTACTCATTCATGAGGAATGATAAAACCAAAAATAACCTAAAGCTTGTCAGTTAGACAACAAAGATTAATATAAGTATTGGAGATGGTTGGGTTCATCCTAATCATGTTTAAGCATGCATCAGCTCTAGTATTATTGGACCTGATTGCACAGATTATCCTAAATGTGATAGAAAACCCAATATAAATTTATTAACAACCTAGATTTTAAGGTGTTTACGAATTCTAATAGTGAATTCTTTATAAGTCTCATAAACTTTATTGAATGTTATCCTACCTATGTCACATATATGTCTAGCAGAATGAAAGTGTTTATCCTGGAAGTTGTCTGAAGGCTGTTTTAGCTGGCACTTGCCTCTCTGTTAAGGAAAATACTAACATATTTCTCATTTTTTTTTATCTTGAATGAAGTTTGTTAGTTAAATACGAACTACAAACACTCTTTGTGAAGGCTATTTTCTTGCCACGCAGGGCATAGTCGAACTGCGTTAAAATTGGTTTTATTGGCAAATATTAATTTAATATTTTATCGTCATACACAGCTGCAGCCCATCAAGAAGAACACAAGGACGACTGCCAGAAGCAGCTCTTCCAGTACACACCAATGTGCTCTGGCCAAGAAACAGCAGAAGAAGATGGGTGGGCAATGGTAGTAGCCAGGTCACAGACCAACAGTGACGTTCAGCAAAAGAAACCTGGTAGGGTGAATTCAAATAACCAGGGTACCATCAGAAAAAAGTCCTTTAGGTTTCGTTCTAAATGGCGCCGAATGGTTTTGCACATTTTGAGAATGACTTCATTTCTTTATCACATTAAAATATTAGTGGCTCTACTCAAGAAGCTCATTCAGGCAAACAGTATTAAATCTTTTAAAGAACTTGAATTATATCACATTACAGGATGTGACTATTTGAAAACCAGATATTGTAAAAAAAATTATATGGAGCTCAATGATTAATTTTAAATTATTTTGCACAAACAGATATAATAAATTAAACAATGGTTCGGATTTTAAATTTTTTGAAGAAGGGAATATTAAACTGAAATGTAACGGAATGCAGAAACTTAAAAAGTATGCTAACGAATTTCACGACCTGGATTTTTCTTTAGGAATTCAATTTTCAGTTCCTTTCCTTTTTGTGTTTCAGCGCAACTGATGTAGACGACCACAGTGTAAGCCCCAAATTCTACTAACTTACCCACTAACTACTGTTGTAACCACAGTTTCAGCAGTCAACATACAATGATGAAAAAATCGCTACAACGAAAAATTACTGTACAATGATTTCTGGAATATATTTACCTACATAATACGTTTAAACGATTAAGACCGCAAGACAACAGATTAATGCAAGCGCAACACAAGTAATTGCAAATGTGAAATGCTGGTACATTAATAACCGATGTAACCGCCAAAATGTTGAATGCAAGCGTGCAAACGTGCATGCATTGTGTTGTACAGAATGTCAGTTTGAGGGATGCAGTTCTGTGCCTGTTGCTAGTGGTCAATCAATACATGGACAGATAATGCTGTTTGTGAATGACGCTGTAATTGTTTGATGATGTCCCATTTGCATACATAGAAAGGAGGATCCTTTATTGTATGATTATATGATAGTGGAACAAACACTGGTAGCAGTTACTTCTATAAAATGTCTGGGGGTAAGCGTGCGGAACGATTTGAAGTGGAATGATCATATAAAATTAATTTTAGGTAAGGCGGGTGCCAGGTTGAGATTCATTGGAAGAGTCCTTAGAAAATGTAGTCCATCAACAAAGGAGGTGGCTTACGAAACACTCGTTCGACCTATACTTGAGTATTGTTCATCAGTGTGGGATCTGTACCTGTTCGGGTTGACAGAGGAGATAGAGAAGATCCAAAGAAGAGCGGCGTGTTTCATCACAGGATTATTTGGTAAGCGTGATTGCGTTACGGAGATCCTTAGCAAACTCAAGTGGTAGACTCTGCAAGAGAGGCGCTCTTCTTCGCGGTGTAGCTTGCTGTCCAGGTTTCGAGAGGGTGCGTTTCTGGATGAAGTATCGAATATATTGCTTACCCCTACTTATACCTCCCGAGGAGACCACGAATGTAAAATTAGAGAGATTCGAGCGCGCACCGAAGCTTTCCGGCAGTCGTTCTTCCCGCGAACCATACGCGACTGGAACAGGAAGGGGAGGTAATGACAGTGGCACCTTAAAGTGCCCTCCGCCACACACCGTTGGGTGGCTTGCGGAGTGTATATGAAGATGTAGATGTAAATGCGCTCGACTGTGGACAGATCTGGTGACCGAGTAGGTCCTGGAGACAAGGCGACACACTGCAGAGCTTGTTGGGTTCCTACTGCGGTATATGGACGAGCGTTATCCTGCTGAAAAACACGCCCCGGAATGCTGATAGTGCGAATTGCCCGACTGAGGTACTATCTCGCAACCATGGTACGTGGGATACCCATGAGAGTGATCCTTCTGTCATACGAACCCTCATCCCAGACCATAACTCGAGGTTTAGATTAAGTGTGTCTAGCATTCAGACAGGTTTGTTGCAGGCCCTTCCAACTGGCCTCGTGCTAAACAACACATGGGCATGATTAGAGCAGAGGCAGAATCAGCTTTAACAAGAAAACACATCAGGCCGCCTCCTTGCCTTCGAATGAGTTCTCTCGTAACACAACTGGAGTCGCTAACGGCAGTGGTTTGTGATACAAGGAATGCGCGCTATAGAGCGTCTGGCACCGACCTATCCTAGAGATAACCAATTTGTAATACTTCATTCCGTCACTTTTGCCTACTGTTGCTGAAATTGCAGCTGCACATGCACTGAGATACATCAGAGCCATATGCTGAAAACGACTTTATTCAGTCTTCCTGCGAGCGTACGTTCTCGTGTCCACCGCTGCCAGCAATCATGTACAGTGGCAAAGTTCCTTTCAAGCCGTTCTACAATATCGCAGAAGGAACATTAATCTTCTCGCATCCCCACTACATGACCTCCTCCATACTCAATAAAGTGTTGATAACGTCGTCTTTCTCGCTTTCAAAGCATTTTTACTGACATCAAATCAGCACGTCCAATCTCAAAGGTAACTGTTACAATGTGTATTTAAAGCAAACCCGATTTGCATCCTCATAGTTGCGCTATTAGTGCCACTCTTCAGCGACTGGCGGGAAATCTGAATACACATCATCTTTCAGATGTAGAAACATGTCTATCAACTTTCATCTGTTTTGCAGAACTCCGTCTTGGCGTTGTGATTTTTTCCGTACTGCAATATAATCATGATTATCCGGTTTTTCACACTCCCATCGTAAAATATGGAAGTCGAATTGTGTGACGTATAGTGCTATAGCAGAATTTTGAAAAATAGGTTGGCTGATAAGAACAAAATGAGGAGGTTCTCTCCAGTATGGAATACATGAAAAGACTGACAAGGAGAAAGGGCGACATAAGTGAACACATGTTGAGACTTCTGTGGATATCCTCCATAGTACTAGAGGTCCATGTAGAACTTTAGAACTACAAACGAAGATAAAAACTGAATATAGCCGACAAATAATAGAGTACTTTGGGTGTAAGGGGTATTCTGATGTGAAGACGAGAGGTTGGCAGAGCAAAGGGGATTCTGGTGTGCAGCATCAAACTACGGAAGACAACTAAAAAAAACTATGACCTGTCATTCTCGAAGGTAAAAAATTTTAATACTAAATTCTCTGTGCGCCTGTTCTCTATTAAATTAGTATGATTGTGTCACCGACTGTGAGATGTTTTGTCTGTAACATGTCAGCATTGTAACGTTTAGTTGACAAACAGAGATTGTACGTTATTCTGCTTCCACAGGGTGTTATAAACGGGTTAAAATATTCCTAAGAGCGTATGTTGGTATACACAACATCTCAAGAACCATTGTTACTTTTTCTCTACTGGACGTATTGTTCACAAAGTAAATAAAAATCTTGACATTTAACAAGATGTTGAGTCCACTGCTATTCGACCTCGCCATGAAAACTATGCACGTACCATGTACCGGAACCTACTCCAAGGACGCATTTACATGTTTACGTTATAGTTCCAATGTCAGAATGCATCAGAAATTTAAGACGACATTTCTGCTAGGTGAACGGAACTAGAAGGATTTAGTGTAAGTAGGACCAAAACAGAGTATATCTGCTGCAGCATTTCAAGATCGGTCATTGGTTCCAGACCGGAATTAGACAACCTTGTTATAAGACCAACAGATCAGTTGAAGTACCTCACATCTGTAACAGCTGTCACAACTTCCATGTATAAAGGCATTGAAAACCATACAAAAAGTGAGTGGTTTAAACGGAAGTCAGTAACACCTGCGACTTGAATGTGCCTGCCTTGGTCAAAGGAAATACACTGAGGCGCAAATCACTTGGAGAATGTAGCTTTCGCATGGAGTGTTACTGTCAAGAAACACACCTTGTAGGAACTTAGACCATACATAGAAAGAACTGCTGCAGTATAGTACAGATTATAACTGAAAGAGAAACAGACCGAGATGCATGGGTAGGAGACTTTTATTCAAAGACAATAATTTTACTGAAGTCCCTTCGATTTATGATGCTCTCCCGAACATTAGAAATGGCGGGCCACAGTTGTTAATAGAGTGCATGGTGACCAAGGACGGCAGTTCACGCTGCGGTGTGTATTACCGTGCTGAACACAAGATTGGTTAGACGTTCTTGTGTTAGAGCGTTACATTCCTTCCCCCTGCGCGGTTGACAACCGCTGAATTCTCGTTGGTGCATGTGGACGTCCTGCAGTACGTCTATCCTAAGGCTCCCATAAGTGCTCGATGGGATTTAAGTCGGAGGAAAGGGATGATCAGTCCTTTATACAACAATCCTGTACGCCTGCCCACCTACGCTTTTAGATGCGGTGCTACTTTGGCATCCAGCAAAATAAAATCAGGACTGAACCCACCCAAGAAGAAATGCACAAGCGATAAAAGTACAGCGTCAAAATAACTTTTACCGGTGAGTGAACTATGTTTAAAAGTTTAGTGGTCCGTCTGCCCATGTAAAATTATGCCTTTCCACACCATAACAGCTGAATCACCAAAATTATCACGCTCGACCGTGTTCCTGGGGTGCGTTACGTGTTTTCACCTGTTGCCTTATGAGGATACGTCCAGAATCACTGCTCAGACTTGAACTGCTCTCATCTGAGAAGAGCATGCGAACGCATTCCACACTGGTCCAGTCCACGGCCTTTGGCACCATCGCAAACGGTGCCGCAGATGTGCTTGTGTCAACAATACACGAAGTATCAGCAACAAGCTTTCTCAACCACGGGCACCAACTCGTACACCAGTGACAATTGTGATTGCTGATCGTCACTGTCACCGGTACCGGCCAAGTCGACAAGCTGCGACGGTGTAGCGAATGGTGTGCTGCAGGGTGAGCGAGGTGACGTTGATCCTTCCATGTTGCAGACTCCCTCCAGACAGCGGCTCCCGCGATATGTCCGACAAGTCGCAGCTGCAACCAGACGGCGTCTCAACAGGCGCTGCTCGCAGTGCCGAACCGAGAGAGGTCAGGGGGGCGGACGCCGGATTGAAGTCACTGCAACTCGTGTCTGCTACAGTTGTCGCACCCTCACGGGTACAAATTAATAACGTTAACGAAGTAGCCGACCATGCCGATGTAGTAACAGGCAAATCGATACGGACCGAAGAAAGTCGAATATCGGGAACAGTTCGTACAGTCGGAAATTCTGTACAGTGGTATGAGGAAGTGCCACAAACAACATACCAGATATCCTGATTGGTGAGAGATGAGTGTTGGCTGGAGGTCCGTTTGAAGGTCACTTTAGTACATTTTCTTGAGTAACTCTGGAACCGTAGCCTTCATTCAAGATGTATCCAAGTACAAAATCTAACAACAATAAGATTCCCTCAAGGAGGTCCAGCTCGTATTTTTCAAGGAAAAGAAAAGGTTCAAATGGCTCTGAGCACTATGGAACTTACCTTCTGAGATCATCAGTCCCCTAGAACTTAGAACTACTTAGACCTAACTAACCTAAGGACATCACACACATCCGTGCCCGAGGCAGGATTCGAACCTGCGACGGTAGCGGTCGCGCCGTTCCAGACTGTAGCGCCTAGAACCGCTCGGCCACACCGGTCGGCTCATTTTTTCTGTAGGACTAATAGTTTCTGCGTAGCAAGCGATAGAAAATGAAAATCTCGTTCGTGTTTTACGAAAGCCAAGCAAGCATTGCAGGTTGCATAAGATGACAAGGATAGGAGCTGCAGAATCACCTATTTTGCCTGGGTGCAGTAACGGTTGTAAGATCCATTCATTTTTCTGTGTTTTCAGACATAGTTGGACTGTAATTTAGTGGCATAGGAACAGGGGAAGAGGCAATTTCCTCTATGTGGGTGAATGTGTTTCACTTTATAGAAAATATGTTTCCTCATTTATGAGTCATCCTGTCTAGGTGTGACAACAGCATATGCCTCTAATCTACACTCTGCTGCCACACCTCTATTAGCAGAAAACCATAAGGTTCGCGATAGTAAGTACTTTCACTTCCGATGTGATGTGTGAGACAAAAACTGAAAGCACAAAAATTTTGCTCGAAATGGTGCAGCTTGGCAGGGATTTACTTATCTCTTAGTAATCGATTTTTTATCGATGTCGACGTTAATTGAGACTGAGCACAAGCTTCATTTGAACAGTTATGCATCTTTCACGAGATTCAGCGGGTACTCGACATAGTTTATTTACGGAAACCACAGGAAACGTAAAACGGGATGGAAAACGCGGTTTCGAACCCCTCTTATTCAGAAAGCAGGTTACTTTCTCAAACACTGTGCCACCTCGAACAGTTGTCAGAATGAATTTTCTATGTTATTGTGTCAAAATGTACAATGCATAGCGTTTTAATCAAGTAAAAACCTCGTATGGTTGACAGTATTTCTGTTTTCAATAGGTGTGTAACATACAGGGAGCGAAAGGCTATTTACAATTTGTACAGGAACCAGATGGAAATTATGAGAGTCGAGGGACATGAAAGGGAAGCAGTGGTTGGGAAGGGAGTGAGACATGGTTGTAGCCTCTCCCCGATATTCAATCTGTACATTGAGCAAGCGGTAAACCAAACAAAAGAAAAATTCGGAGTAGGTATTAAAATCGATGGAGAAGAAATAAAAACTTTGAGGTTCGCCGATGGCATTGTAATTCTGTCAGAGACAGCAAAGGACTTGGAAGAGCAGTTGAAAGGAATGGACAGTGTCTTGAAAGGAGGATATGAGATGAACATCAACAAAAGCAAAACGAGGATAATGGAATGTAGTTGAATTAAGTTGGGTGAGGCTGAGGGAATTAGGTTGGGAAATGAGACACTTAAAGTAGTAAAGCAGTTTTGCTATTTGGGGAGCAAAATACTGATGATGGTAGAAGTAGAGAGGATATAAAATATGGACTGGCAATTGCAAGGAAAGCATTTCTGAAGAAGATAGGTTTGTTAACATCGAGTATAGATTTAAGCGTCAGGAAGTCGTTTCTGAAAGTATTTGTATGGAGTGTAGCCATGTATGGAAGTGAAACACGAACGATAAATAGTTCGGACAAGAAGAGAACAGAAGCTATCGAAATTTGGTACTACAGAAGAATGCTGAAGATTAGATGGGTAGGTCACATAACTAATGAGGAGGTATTGAATAGAATTGCGTCATATTTGACCATGACACGAAGCACATGTTTTTACTTACGTTGTTGTTGTTGTGGTATTCAGTCCTGAGACTGGTTTGATGCAGCTCTGCATGCTACTCTATCCTGCGCAAGCTTCTTCACCTCCCAGTACTTACAGTAACCTACATCCTTCTGAATCAGCTTAGTGTATTCATCTCTTGCTCTCCCTCTACAACTTTTACCCTCCATGCTGCCGTCCAGAGCTAAATTTGTGATCCCCTGTTGCCTCAGAACATATCCCACCAACCGGTCCATTCTAAATCTACATCTACATGATTACTCTGCAATTCACATTTAAGTGCTTGGCAAAGGGTTCATCGAACCACAATCATACTATCTCTCTACCATTCTACTCCCTAACAGCGCGCGGAAAAAACGAACACCTAAACATTTCTGTTCGCGCTCTGATTTCTCTTATTTTATTTTGATGATCATTCGTACCTATGTAGGTTGGGCTCAACAAAATATTTTCGCATTCGGAAGAGAAAGTTGGTGACTGAAATTTCGTAAACAGATCTCGCCGCGACGAAAAACGTCTTTGCTTTAATGACTTCCATCCCAACTCGCATATCATATCTGCCACACTCTCTCCCGTATTACGTGATAATACAAAACGAGCTGCCCTATTTTGCACCCTTTCGATGTCCTCCGTCAATCCCACCTGGTAAGGATCCCACACCGCGCAGCAATATTCTAACAGAAGACGAACGAGAGTAGTGTAAGCTGTCTCTTTAGTGGACTTGTTGCATCTTCTAAGTGTCCTGCCAATGAAACGCAACCTTTGGCTCGCCTTCCCCACAATATTATCTATGTGGTCTTTCCAACTGAAGTTGTTCGTAATTTTTACACCCAGGTACTTAGTTGAATTGACAGACTTGAGAATTGTACTGTTTATCGAGTAATCGAATTCCAACGGATTTCTTTTGGAACTCATGTGGATCACCTCACACTTTTCGTTATTTAGCGTCAACTGCCACCTGCCACACCATACAGCAATCTTTTCTAAATTGCTTTGCAACTGATACTGGTCTTTGGATGACCTTACTAGACGTTAAATTACAGCAGCATCTGCGAACAACCTAAGAGAACTGCTCAGATTGTCACCCAGGTCATTTATATAGATCAGGAAAAGCAGAGGTCCCAGGACGCTTCCCTGGGGAACACCTGATATCACATTAGCTGTAAACAAATACCTTTATTCAGAAAGTAACATTACCTTTCCTCTTACAAAACGCCATATAGACTCTATTCCTTACAACAAATGTAACATATTTTACTTCACTCTGAACATTATCGTTTTTGTCAAGTTCATCTGCAGCAATCTGAAGTCCAATATAAAATGGATTGTTACCTCGAAAAAGACGATTCTTTACTTTACATTCCTTCTCTAGATCTGTTCAGGATTAAACTTTAGATGTATCAGCACTTCGTTCAGGATTAGAATACGTAACAAATTTAAATCCATTCCTTCTACTATATTTACGCCATGGTACACCGGTTGACCTCTGAGGGTTCAAATCAAACGCACCCATTTTATTACTACAAGCTATATGCACTTTTTCTAGTGCACCCTGTTCTTCAAATATTTTTTGTTAGCTTTGTAGTCCAACGTTAGTTGTTCAGTTCTAACATTAACCCTATAAACATATGTTAAAATGTTATTGATAATTTAGAACCATACTTATTACCAAAAAACTTAAATTCATCAGTAATATCATAATGCTGAAGAGTAGAAAAGTTCTTCGCTTTTTCGTCATGTTTCTCCAAAGCTGCCATTTGAACATACTCAAAGCGCACACCATCTGTTTGTGTAAATTCTGTACGCCATCTACACACCGACCGAATATAGGCATAGTTAGATTCGTCCGTCGGCGTATCCAACGCCGAGGGCGTTCAGCACGAAACTTCCGATACATCCTCATCCGACGATAAACAGACAATTTCTTGCGGGATTTCCACATCCGACGGGTCCGACGCATTCACCTCATCCCCCTCATCCTGCGAAAATATTTTGTTGAGCCCAACCTACATAGGTAGGAATGATCATCAGAATGAAATAAGAGAAATCAGAGGTCGAACAGAAATGTTTTGGTGTTCGTTTTCCCCACGCGCTGTTAGGGAGTGGATTGGTAGAGAGATAGTGTGATTGTGACACCCAGTTGAAAGAGACGATGATAATTATCTCAGGCACACTTAGGGCTACCCCATGTGGCTGGCTCCCAGTCCTTGCCCACATAGAACCCCCTGATATATGGCGCTCCATGGAGACCTCAAGAATATATAGGAAGTTCGTACACAATCCAGAACTCCCTATACACCAAGACTTATCACCCATCAACAGGCCAAAAGCTAGATCCCCCTTTTGGAAGATTGGCAGGGAATTACAGGACTTCGACCCAAAGCTAGCCTGTGGGGAATCATGGCGCAAAGGGACACACAAAAACCAAAAGCTTATCGATGACCCCAGCAAGATGATAAATGGTTTTGATCTCCCTTGGAAGCTCTGGGTTGCCTTAAATCGTTTTAGAACAATCGTGGGAAGATGCAGAGATCTAATGAATAAGTGGGGACTTGCGGAGAGTCCCGTGTGTGAATGTGGTGAAATCCAGACAATGGACCACCTACTGGTGTGTGAAGTGGTAGGATATAGTGGTGAACTGAAGGACATACATTACCTGCCTGACCTAGCCATAGATTGGCTTAAAACTATAAGTAGCATTGTGTAGTGTTGTAATTTCCTGGTGGATTGTAATGACACTATAATATTTGCCTTGTATATGCCGAACGAATAAATAAAATAGAGTGTGATTGTGGTTCGATGAACCCTTTGCCAAGCATTTAAATGTGAATTGCAGAGTAATCATGTAGATGTGGATGTAGAAGGGACCAGTTGGTGGGACATGTTCTGAGGCATCAAGAGATCACAAGTTTAGCATTGGAGGGCAGCATGGAGGGTAAAAGTGGTAGAGGGAGACCAAGAGATGAATACACTAAGCTGATTCAGAAGGATGTAGGCTGCAGTAGGTACTGGGAGATGAAGAAGCTTGCGCAGGATAGAGTAGCATGGAGAGCTGCATCAAACCGGTCTCAGGACTGAAGACCACAAAAACAACAATGTAGGTAAAAACGTGTGCTTCGTGTCATGATCAAATATGATGGCAGAGTAGTATAAAGATGCCATTCATGATATGCACAGAACTCTTGCCGTGGTCGCATTGACAACTATTGATATACATATTATCAAGACGTATTGTATTCATCTGGTGTTACGGTGGTCACTCTCATGCAGCGAGACAATTCAGCACATCTCACATAGGCTGTTGGCTGTCACTTTGAAGCTAATAAATAAATATTCTGTGATATTAATGTCTGTTATCTGTAAAGTTTACAAACTTCTCAAATAAAAAACAAATCCGTGTACTTTTAACCTTGGACAACCAACGCCTGCAAGACAATTTTATCTATAGCTATTCTGCATTTGGGATTCTACGTTATTATTAAAGCCTCGTGCTAATGCCATTTCAGATAAGTGTGGCTTGATTTAAGGTGACTGTTTTCCTTCAGAATATCTATTTATTCACGGCTCATGATAAACTGACGGATAGCAGTACTGAAGAAGCTGTTGCTTTTTTAAATTTATCTTTTATCTATGTTTGCCTTTTGTTCGTCAGTATTCTTTGGTTTTTACTACACTTCGGAATAATTTTATACAGCTTTTAGTTATGTATTTTCTGTATTAGTACCTGACACAAAAGCCCAGTAGTGTGAAAAATAGCGTTTTGTATACGTTTGAGACAACTAAGTTTTAGAACGGTCTCGACAAGATATCGAAGAATAGTTTAGAATGTATTTATGTTGTAGAGCTTACTGGTTTGAGTTAATCAATTTGTAGAATGTTACATGCCATCCACTTTGTTTTGTATTTCTGTTTTGCCACCATTGAACAAACCTCTATGTTAGCGCTCTCTTTCCTCTAGTTAATTATTCTATTTTGCATTACTCTGGTATCTTTCAGGATTCCTTAAAGATAAGTTCTGCTCAAAATCAGCAGATATTCATAGTTAGTCGTTGGAATTTCATTTCTCAGTAAGGATAATGTTATTTTTGACATTGAACTTGGCTTACACATTCGCAGCTATCGCAATAACTCTGGCCAACTGATATGATGTAGCACGAAAAACGTCCTGTTTTTATTCGGCAAGCGAACACTGAGCGGCTTGGTAGTGAATGCATCGCGCTGGGTTTTCCGCCGGATGTTAAATCCCCGCAGAGCAACGCAAATGGCGTAGGCAGTCGTCACCCCCCCCCCCCCCCCCCCGGAAACGCCACAGCTCTGGCGCGGGGCATCTGTCACGTGACTTTACGTGCTGCGGTTATCAACGCCACACGCGTACGGGTAAAGCGTGAGGCACGTCAGATAACAGGAACGTAGCTGCAAGTTAAACACTGGAAGGCACATCTCCAACACAAGTGTTAGCATCTGCTGACAACTCCTCGTCTGAACACTCAGTACAATATCAGACGAAGAGATCAAGCATCGGAACTACATAGTGAGACAAAATCTTGCTGCAATGAGACGAAATGTGGAGGCTTTCTGTGCTCATGTAGAATGAATGGCACAGTAACTATAGAAGTTTTAGTGATGGAAATACAATGATCGTAATCTATTCGCTAGAAATGATTTTAACGTTGTCCCATCATCAACTACTTCGAATAGGGTTGATAAGTAGTAGTAAGCATAAAGATTACTAGCGAAGGAAAAATACCAGAAACTTGGTAACATGGAAATTCAGTTGTTCTGTTAGGTAACAGAAAGGAACAGAGAACGGCGCAAGATAATGCATTTTTTAAAAAGTATTTTAAAACAGCATCACGAGATTAAAAACCAACAACACTGAAGTAAATCAATTTTGGAATTATCACTTATCTGAATGGTTCGATGTAGCCCGCCATGCATTCCCCTGTTGCGCTAACCTCTTCTTCTCAGTACAGTACTTGCTCCCTACGACCCCAGATATTTGTTGGATATATTCCAGTATCTGTCTTCCCCTGCAGCATTTAACCTCTGCATTTCGCTCTACTAATATGCAAGCTACTTATACGTCTACATAAGTTTAAACATCCCATTGTAGGACCACATCTCGTTCGCTTCTGTTCTGTTCTTCTGTGTTTTTCCCACAGTCCATCATTCATTACAATACAATGCTGGCCTCCAAATATACATCTCAGAAAATTTTCCACACATTTAAGCTGATGTTTTATACCAGCAGACTTCTCTCGGCCGTAAATGCCTCCATTGCCAATGCTTTTCTGCTTTCTTACGTCAGAGTTGCTTTGCCTGTTATTTTGGCATCTAAGACAGAAGCATCCTCAAGTTGGTCTACTTCGTGGTCCCCAATTTTCGTGCTAAGTACCTCGCTAGTATAATTTCTCATTGTTTACGCCTTTCTTCGGTTCCCTCTCAATCTATATTTTATAGTCAATAGCCTGTTCATTTTATTCAATTATTAATTTAATTTTTCTTCACTTTAACTAAGAATAGCCAATCTTATCACTGATATCCTTTTCAAGCTGAACGTCAATTACACTTTTCAAACTTATTTCCGCCACTTCATCTTTGAAGTGTCGATTTGACAGTACGCGAGAAATATTGCATCCCTATATTACATCCTCTTTAATACCAATATTTCGCTCTTGGTTTCCCATTTTACTTATTCCCTCTTGCTTGTTCTACACACTGCGTATTACCAGTCCTTTCCTCTAGCTTACTGTTGTTTTCTCAGAATTTCAAACATCTTGCACCATTTTACGTTGTGGAACAGTTTTTCCATGTCGAAAAATCCTACGAAAGTGTCTTAATTTATCTCATGTCTGATTCCATTATCAGCCACAACGTCAGAAGTGCGTCACCCGTGCGCTTACCTTCCCGAACACCAAACTGATCACCGGCTAACAGAAACTAACGTCAGACTTCCGTTCTTCTGTGTATTATCCTTGTCATCAATTGGGATGCATGAGCCCAGTGCTGTAGTTCCCGTATTTGTGTTTCCCATTTTCGGAACTGTGTGGCTGATATTTTTCCGAAAGTCTGATGTTATGCAGTTACATATTACAATAATGAATACTATAGTACCTAGTTTAGCTGAATAATTGCTTACGTGCTACTTCCCCAAACATTTCACAAATTACCAAGGAATGCTATCTATCCTTTTGCCTTGGTCGCTACTCTTCCGGAAGCTACTGTAACCCAGTCGTCCCTCACGCCATGTGTCGTCGGTATTCGCTCCCATTTCTTCTTCAACCAAATCGTAGAGATGTCGTCCCCCTCATTGAGGCTTGGAATGTAGGCTACTCGTTCCAGCTCCTAGCTCTCTCTTCTGTACTTAACAGCTGAATTCCTATTGCAGTCTCTATGGCGACTGCTTCCCTTTAAATTGCAGCAAAGGTTATTTTAAATTTTCTTTATGCTGAATTTATCGTTCCGGCGACCATATATTCTTTTTTCTGCTGACATTTCGTAGTGGATTTTCTGCACTTTTATATTTATTTCATCCCTGAATGAAGTATTTCTGTATACTTTAATTTCTCTGGCAATTTTGGTGCTGACTTCTTTCGTCGATCAATCGAGGTATTTCTTCAGCTAGCCAAAACTGCTTCACAGTTACGTTTCTCTTACCCACGTTTTTCTGTTCATCTTCCCTGATATCCCTTTTCGAGGAATGTCCACTCATCTTCGGCTAAACTAGGTACTGTAGTAGTCATTATTGCAATATCTATGGGCTCCGAGAACTTCACATGAATCTCATCATTCATCAGTGCATTTGCATCCTACTTTTTTCATTTTAATTGTTCCAGACGAGTCTCTAACATTTCAGCCTACTTTTCATTATTACTAAATTGACATTCGAGTCTGTATCTACCCCTGGGTATGCCATGCAATCCGCTTCCTCATTTCGGAATCACTGTCTGACCACGAATTAATTTAACAGGAATCTTTGCGTTTCTCCAGCCATTTTTCAAATATACCTCCTTCTCTTATGATCTTCGATTACTAGCCGAACCTTATTGGCCGGCCGATGTGGCCAAGCGGTTCTAGGCGCTTCAGTCTGGAACCGCGCGACCGCTACGGTTGCAGGTTCGAATCCTGCCTCGGACATGCATGTGTGTGATGTCCTTAGGTTAGTTAGGTTTAAGTAGTTCTAAGTTCTAGGGGACTGATGACCTCAGATGTCAAGTCCCATAGTGCTCAGAGCCATTTGAACCATTTTTTTGAACAAATCATTCACTAAGATGCTTGGAGTAAAGCAATTTCTGCCATTATTTTCTATTTATCACGAATCCTCGTACTGTTATAGAATTTTATGCATGTGTTGATATTGTCTTTTATTCGTGTGATCAGAGAGGCTTACCTTCCTCCCATTTCAATTCACTAACTACCGCTTTATCTAGAATGAGCCCTTGTATCACCGTTTTCAGGTGTTGTAGCTTTCCTAGCATGCTCAAACCTCTGACATTCCACGATACTACTGGTAGAATATTGTACTCTTGGTAGCTTATTTGGTCTATTTATCACGGTTACTTTCCCCTTGGCATGCCTCTGCTGGATATCTTGCTGGAGGACTAGTGCGGAATCTTTTGCCAAAGGAGGAATCATTATGACACCTGCTCAGCTATAGGCCACATGTTCTGTGATGACATACTGTTTGTCTTTAATGCGGTGGTTCCATTGCCTTCTGCGTTCCCATGCCGTTGATCAGTGCCGATTCTTTTGCCTTATAATGGAAATTTTCCGCCCCAAGGGCAAGAGGTTTCGAAAATTTCTGTCCGCTCCCTCTTCGAAAAGGCTGTTGTTAGAATAAGGGTGACTGCTTACGCCGAGTCTTCGGTAGACACTGCTGATCTTTTTAATATTATTTTCATTCAAAATTAAGCAGTAGTTACAGTAGAATCCACAATCCTGGAGCTTTCAATTACATTAAATTCTGTGTATAAACAGAAACAGCAGCTGCTCCATGCGCAGCTGCGGCCACACTAGAGTAGCACAAAATAACCTCTTGTAGTTATTTAAATATGTTTATTAGTTCATATAACGAGTTTTAAGCTTTGAAAAACATTTTAGCGTTAGCATAAGAACACTTTATCGTAGGAGTGTTATTCCTATTATCCATATATACCGAGTACTTGTAGCACAGCATGAGCAGGAATCGTGTGGTGGCAAGGTCGTTTCTTAGATCTGCCGCCTTCCAGGGCCATTCGTCTTCATTAAAGGCGAGCAGCCTACCGGCACGTTTCTCACGTTCCTCTCTGTCTGGCAAGTGCTAATGGGAACAGAGAACAGTTCCCCCTGTCACACAGTCCAGGAACACCAGTTCCACACAACATAACACATAACAGCGAAGAGTCCACCATCCGCGCTGGTTAGTCTCCGGTCTCATTGCTCCCTCTATGCTAGTAGTAAGGGATATGCAACATATCCACCCCTTCCAAAGTCCGAATATCGCATACTGCACATATACTCTAAGAGAGAAAAGATGACGCACCATTATAGAATAGTCCGATTCGGACTAGAAACGGTACGAATAGATGTGATGCCATGACAGACGAACACGTGATTTCAGTTTCAGAAAAATTGGATGACTTATTCAATAGAAAGAGCTTCACAGATTGAACAAATCAATAGCTCGTTGGTGCGCTTCTGACCCTTGCGCAAGCAGCTATTAGAATTGTCATTGTCAATTCCTAAATGAGATTTTCACTCTGCAGCGGAGTGTGCGCTGATATGAAACTTGCTGGCAGATTAAAACTGTGTGCTGGACCGAGACTCGAACTCGGTACCTTTGCCTTTCGCGGGCAAGTGCTCTACCAACTGAGCTACCCAAGCACGACTCACACGCCGTCCTCACAGCTCTACTTCTGGCAGTACCTCGTCTCCTACCTTCCAAACATTACAGAAGCTCTCCTGCGAAACTAGCAGAACTAGCACTCCTGAAAGAAAGGATATTACCGAGACATGGCTTAGCCACAGCCTGGGGGATGTATCCAGAATGAGATTTTCACTCTGTTGCGGAGTGTGTGCTGATATGAAACTTCCTGGCAGATTAAAACTGTGTGCCAGATCGAGACTCGACCTCGGGACCTTTGCCTTTCGCGGGAAAGTGCTCTACCAACTGAGCTACCCAAGCACAACTCACGCACCGTCCTCACAGCACTTTCCTGCGAAAGGCAAAGGTCCCGAGTTCAAGTCTCGGTCCGGCACACAGTTTTAATCTAAAAATGGTTCAAATGGCTCTGAGCACTATGGGACTTAACATCTATGGTCATCAGTCCCCTAGAACTTAGAACTACTTAAACCTAACTAACCTAAGGACATCACACAACACCCAGTCATCACGAGGCAGAGAAATAGTTTTAATCTGCCAGGAAGTTTCATATCAGCGCACACTCCGCTGCAGAGTGAAAAACTCATTCTGGAAACATCCTCCAGGCTGCGGCTAAGCCATGTCTACGCAATATCCTTTCTTTCAGGAGTGATACTTCTGCTAGGTTCGCAGGAGAGCTTCTGTAAAGTTTGGAAGGTAGGAAACGAAGCACTGGCAGATGTAGAGCTGTGAGGACGGGGCGTGAGTCATGCTTGGGTAGCTCAGTTGGTGGAGCACTTTCCCGCGAAAGGCAAAGGTCTCGAGTTCGAGTCTCGGTACGGCATACAGTTTTCATCTGCCAGGAAGTTTCATTGTCAATTCCTGTCCACTTAGCGAGTTACATCGTCAAAGTCCCGAGCTCGTTGGAGGGCCCTGCCCGTAATACTCCAAACGTTCTTAATATAGGAGTGAACGGGGGCCCTCGTTGCCCAAGGTACGGTTTGGTAAACATGCAGACAAGCAGTAGTAACTCTCGCGGTATGCAGGCTACCATTGTCTTGCTGAAAAATAAGTCAACTAAGTCTAGGATGTAGAATATCGCCGACATACGGCTGTGCTATAAGGCTGCCACGCACGACAACAAAAGAGATCCTGCTGTATAAACAAATGGCACCACAGGCCATCTCTGTTGGTTGTGGGGCCTTACGCCAGCCAGCAGTCAGGTTGGCATCCGACCACTGTCGGGGGCTTCTATAGAAGCATCTTCACTGGACGTCATATTTCTGTGCAAAGCTGAACTTATCAGTGAAGACAATGTTACTTCAGTCTGTTGACGCTCCAGACAGCGGTGGGATACCAACCCCACTGCTGCTCGCCACAGGCAAGGCAACCAGGAGTCATGAGTGGCCATTTCTGTTCATAGAAGGACTCCTTTGGTTGTTGTCGGTAGTAGAGAGGTGGCGGTGTTCGTGCAATTTTGATATCAGATTGGTATTGATTTGCAAATTAATTAAAGTGATCAATTAATTTTCCCCTACTTTCCAAACCCTACCCCACCCCCTGATGACGTCATGTTTTCCTCAGCCCACATGCGGATTCCCCGCCGCTCCTCCTACCACATCTCCCCCTCCGCTTCCATCACCTACACTGTTGGCAGGAATCTCGAATATCGGGGGACAATTTCGAATATTCACGTGTACAATTCAATAGTCGATTCAGACAACGAAATATTAACGGGAATTGATGATGCAAATTGTTTATAAAACGGAAATAGGTGCTATAGGAAAAAATTAAGTTCAGTGGACGGGAAATCGGTGAGTTATGCTTCGCAGAGGACACGATTTCCAATTCCTAGAACCGGATACTCCTGTTAAGCTTCTGACCGTTTTGTACACTGCAATCGCAATGTCATTAAGACGCTCCATGGTGCACTGCCGTGTATCAGTGCATGAGTGGTGTGACTGGCTCTATCTATTCATTGCATCAGGATGCAGCTCTGTCCTCCAACAGACCGTATTCATGACGGTTGCTACAGATGCCTCACCTTACGTCACATTACTGGATCCACCTACCCCTGCTTCCTGCTCTGCTCCAGTGGCTTGAGATGAAAGGGTGATGACCATCCCACGCGAAATGCGCTTGTAACTCTCTGATGACCAGAGATGACACACCCCCATCCACATGTGCCACTAGCGTTGGTGTTTGGCAGTCTGCACGGTGACCACCCACACCTGCCCCCTACCCACCCACACTAGCAGCCCCCCCCTGCCCTTGCTACGTCACAAGGGGTGGGCGAGGGGGGGGGGGTGAATAGGGCGCTGCAGCCATGGACTGTGCAGCTGGTCCCGGCAGAGGTTCTAGTCCTCCCTCAGGCGCGGGTGTGTGTGTTTGTCCTTAGGATAATTTAGTTTCAGTAGTGTGTAAGCTTAGGGACTGATGACCTTAGCAGGTAAGTCCCATAAGTTTTCACACACATTTGAACATTTCTTTTTGGGGGGGGGGGGGGGGTTGGAAGCAGCCATAATCTAAAGATAGAAATCAGGAAATGACTGTAATGTACATTTCCGTGCCTTTCCGAAGGCAGAAAGAGACCACAAACATGAGATTTGTTTTGGAATGTTAAAATCTTCCCCCCATAGATGTCCCCTAACGAAAACAGCAACACATATTTTAGGGGGTGCAGCTGGCACAGGGACTTCCAGGCTATTTATATCTCCCAGAATGAACAAAGGGTGTTTTTTGAAGACAGTAGATTTCTCCAGTTTTCCATCCGCTTGCCAGCGAAGAAAGGTTATTTTCAGAAGGGGTCTCTATCTGTTTCTCTGTATATTTTTCTCCCCCACAGAAGCCACCCACACCAAACCTGCTCGAAGAAGAATAAGAAGATGATGTTAGTGTCCTCCTCCCGTATCTGCACCCTAACTAACAATAACGTATGTTACGAGTGATGCAACTGGTGTCAGAAGTGTCAAGCTATCTGTTGGCCTCAGAATAAACGAAGAGTGTTTTTCCAAAGCTATCAGCTGTGTCTAGTTTTCCAGCCACTGGCCAGCAAACAAAAGATGTTTGTCCCAGATTTTTTTTCCTTCACAGCTATGTTCTGTTCCTCAAACACAAGCACCAATACTGCTTCAATAAAATGAAGGGACGTTATTACTTCCTTGTTTGGCATCCTGCGTTCCTACTGGTCCTCTGCAAAATAGAGGGTGGAATCTGAAGGTATATAAAGTCTAATTCCCATTACAATCATCACCAGTGTTTGTAAGTGCCTAGTTCGGCCCTTGTGTGATTTTCACAATATCAAACGGACTGCCACCAGTGATGCCAGCGGAAGTGGTGATGGGAAACGGTCAAACGTAGGACAACTACCATGTAAGTGTTTATTAAAACAATTATGAGTTTAAATTGCGACAGTTATAAAATTTCGTGACGAAGTATTCACATTTTTTGAGATTGTGATACATTTTAGAACAGGTGGTTATAAAAGTTCTTTTTTTCTATTTTAGCATTCATTTCCGAAATGCTAACTGAATTAGAGCTTCAGTTGGAAGCTGAAGGTCACCAGCAATCCGATGAGGTTGTGCTACCATCATATAAGTACATATAAGTACATCTCAGAAATGCCTGTGTGATAGTTTAGATGTTCAAAAAACATCTCTTACAGCATTCGCATCATAACTAGTGCTCATAAAGTTAAGAGAAGGGGGCCGCTATGTTTCGACTACCTACTTTCCACAACTTTTCAAGGTAAACCAGCCACTCACATTCCACATTCGAAATGCATGCATCTAGGACATGTCTTACGATTTTTGGTAGGGTAGAAAATGAGACAGGTAAATATTCTCATACAAAACTTTTGTTAAATTTTGCAGATAGATTTACATACAGAAAATAACTATTTTCTTGTTGTTGGTAGGTGTAGGTTCAATAATGTCCAATTTAATTTTTAACTCATGACTGACACCCAACCAGTAATTTGGCAAATACAGAGAAGTTATGTATTCGAATTTTAATACATATCTGATTTCTCTCCCATAAAGTACTTGCTTTACGGCTTTAGCTATTAGCTCAATTCCTTCTGGCAATTGTATGATGCTATTCTGAAAGCAGTCCACATCGAAGGCAACTCTTCTGCTCCACATTCTTGCGGGGTTCCTATATAGAACTTTTTACAATTTTTGCAAACAAACGTCTATTATATATAGTTATTCCATCAGGTTTAAGCTCGGCAAATGGCTGTTCAGTTGCTAAGTGGGCAATATCCAACTCGACACACTTAAATAGAATGTAAATGTGGTGTCACCACCAGACACCACACTTGCTAGGTGGTAGCCTTTAAATCGGCCGCGGTCCGTTAGTATACGTCGGACCCGCGTGTCGCCACTATCAGTGATTGCAGACCAAGCGCCGCCACACGGCAGGTCTAGAGAGACTTCCAAGCACTCGCCCCTGTTGTACAGCCGACTTTGCTAGCGATGGTTCACTGACAAAATACGCTCTGATTTGCCGAGACGATAGTTAGCATAGCCTTCAGCTACGTCATTTGCTACGACCTAGCAAGGCGCCATTACCAGTTACTACTGATGCTGTAAAACATGTACCGTGAAGAGCGATGTTCACCATTAATGGATTAAAGTTAAGTATACCGCAGCTACGTCCTTTTTTGCTAGTCTAATTTCCTTGACCTTTTCCAGACCTCACGCCAGCCTGCGTGAGCTAAAACGCGTGCCTTTCGGCTTCCTCTCATTGTGGGTTGGCTCTCTTGCCAATCCACAACAGTAACTATCCTCTTGAAGCCGATCCAAATGGGAATAGAGCGTAATAAAACTTTTTCGTGTATCCCTTAATATTTTAAACCTTCTCGATTCCATTAATTTCGGCTAGCACTCCAACACGTGACCAGTTTCCATTGTTGTTTACCATAAATGTCCAATAGCTTGTTCCTTTTCCAATTGCCTCTTACGTTCTTCCTTTAATGGCAATGGTCTTCTCCATACACCCAAGTTTTGTTTTCTTTACTGCGAGGTTCTCCATTTCCACTTTTCTTTCCCGTACACTTAGTACATTAACTGTACTTCAATTTCATTAATGTCGAGTGGCTTAAGTGTGTTTGATACATTCGCCATTTTTCTTAAGATTCGTGATATAACATTTTTTGAAACTTCCTGGCAGATTAAAACTGTGTGCCCGACCGAGACTCGAACTCGGGACCTTTGCCTTTCGCGGGCAAGTGCTCTACCAACTGAGCTACCGAAGCACGACTCACGCCCGCTCTTCACAGCTTTACTTCTGCCAGTAACCCCCCCCCCCCCAGTCTGGATAACATTTTTTGCACGAACCAACCCTAATTCGGAGATATTTATATCGGACGATATTGTGGAGAACAATGTTGTAGACTGAGAAAAAATAAGTTTCTCCTGCTTTAACGTAACACTTCTGTATAATACTTACATTGTCCTTGTTGGAGTCAGAGTTTAGAATGTCGAAGTACTTTACAGGTAGATAAATAAAACTGTTTGCAAACAGAGCGTAACCTATAAGATATATTCTGTCTTCAGAGCCCGGCAGACTTACTTGAACACTATTTAATTTTCGGGTATTCTTATTAGCCAGTAGACCAATTCCAGAACGTTGTTAAACAACAAATAGCAACTGTCCTGTATAATGTTAGCTGACACGACATGGACGCAATTGGTGCACAATAAAGTGGAGCGCATTGTAAATATTGCCTTGCACTGTGTCGAGCACACGATCGATCTGTAGTTGAATATTGGAGCCCCCAGCCGGCCCCTGTGACCGATCGGTTCTAGGCGCCTCAGTCCGGAACCGCGCTGCTGCTACGGACGCAAGTTCGAATCCTGCCTCTGGCATGGATGTGTGTGATGTCCTTAGGTTATTTCGGTTTAGGTAGTTCTAAGTCTAGGGGACTGATGACAGATCTTAAGTCCCATAGTGCTTAGATCCATTTGGACCACTGGACCCTCCAGCCTGGTAATGCCATTCTCCTTAGCCAAGCAAGACGTAAGAGTTCTCGCAGTCACGTGTCTCGACACTCCATAAAATCTATAAGATGGTTACCAATTACTTTGTTTACTCCTGGAATTGTGATTTGAATTATAAATTTGTTCTCTATCTTTACAGTTGAAGCTGATCTACGTTAGGCAGTCGATTCCATCTGTGTTATCGTGGTCCATAGTTGCTGCTTCCCTGGCGGTCTCCTTCCATGCTGAAGTCGTGGGTTGATATGAGTGGTTGCACTTTTCGATTTTATTAGACATTCCGGTGAAGCCTTGCGTTTTGTCTAAACAGAAAAGGCTTGAGAGCCGCAACCGATCAGTCATCTGTGATAATGGAAAGCGTCAACATGGATTCCACAAAGTGCTTAGCATGGCTCAGCTATTAGGGAGGAGGACGAAATCAACCGACAAAGACTTTCGTTTATTGTTACTACTGGAGATCCTTGACAATTTCGTTTCTTTCATTGGCAAAATAAATTTCATCGGAAGTGATACGCTACTTAGCAATAATAATTTATGTGTGCTTTCTTCTATTACAGAACCATTTCATAAGGAAAGTTCAATGGCCGAGCGATTTTTCACAATGGCGACTTGAGCTGGACGCACGGATCTTGTGGTCTGAGACCATATGGTGTCATTCGGTGGGTGTGTTTGAGATCTCATATACACGCTAACAAACCACGATCACTTCCAGAGTTCATAGCCTAGTATTACCGTGTAATTTGTGAACTAGAGTTGCAAGTAGTGCGAAAAGTTTCGGAAGGTTTGACCAAAAGAACGAGAGACATCCTGCAGAATAGTAGAGTCCGTTTGAGTAAAATCATCCGTCACACATTATCACAGGAAGCACGCAATGCAATAATATGTACACTGCTTAATTTCATCAGTATATTTCTGTGTTATTATGCATTCTACGCTTCTTTATGGGACACCATTTACAAGAGGGAATCCGTGGTGATTCATGAGAGGACAGCCGTTAAACTAAAGAAAAACAGAAAATAACAGAAGGTACTACATGAATATAAACGTCTATCTGCAGAATAATGTCCATGTTTGATGCATAAATGCTTAATGACGTGCTCGGAAACAACGATCAGTGTGCACCAGAATATTCCTTTACTGATCAATCCTGGAGACATTTCACTATTTTCGAGCATCAAAGGTTTCAAATGGCTCTGAGAACTATGGGACTTATCATCTTAGGTCATCAGTCCCCTAGAATTTAGAACTACTTAAACCTAACTTACCTAAGAACTTCACACACATCCATGCCCCGAGCCAGAATTCAAACCTTCGACCGTAGCGGTCGCGCGGTTCCAGACTGTAGCGTCTAGAACTGCTCGGCCACCCCAGCCGGCTTTCGAACATCGAATGGCCGCCCACGACCGTTGATACTGGCGGCGCCAGCATTCTCCGAATCGAACGACTCATGGAGCACTCTGGACGAGGTGGCTCGTGAAAACTTCAGTGCCTCCACGACCTTGGAGATGGAGTATGCAATGCGTCAGGCATCAGTGGACTGGTCAGGATCAAATTCGCTTAGACAGCGCGTCTTGCTCACTCTGTGATCTACTACCGCACACAACTGGAATAAAAGTCTGACAACGTCTCAGTCACACGAAACAGCCAACTATTACGTTGCCCACATCGACTGCAGCGCTATCTGTCTCTCAAATAAAACAGCTGAATCTAATACATTTGCTCATTACTGCGTATCTAACAAAGTAATCGTCCATAAATCGCTCAATATATACCTATACAGCGAATGACTACAAAAGTGTAAACACTACTCTCACAGGAGGAATTTTGATTATGTCTCGAAAAGTGAGTACCCAGTAATGGTGTGATCCATCGAAGTGCGTAATGGTGAAACAAATAAATGGCTGGCGGAGAAAACTGTTTTGTTAGTACTGTATTTATCGACACTTGCAGCCCTCGTAATGCTGTCTTCAAAGACGAAATATTCACGTCGGTAATAGCCAGGAATGTGTTATCTACTTCTCTATTACTTCCTTTCCCCTCCCTGGTGATTGTTTTGCATGTGATTTCCCCGTAGTTTAGTGGGGAACGCGATGAACCCGGCTGGATGCAGTGGACAAGGTAACTCACTAGATTCCCGGACCGAGCGCCCCAGGAGGCCGAGCTCCACCTTTTCAGAGGAAAGGCCGAGGCAAGGGATTGCCCTGAACAGTTTCCCGGGCACTAGCGCCCGGAAGTCGTGTCCCTGTAGTTTCTGGCGACTAAGCGTCCAGGCCTACTTTAACAGATATCGTCATTGGAGCGCAACATATAAGCAGGACCATCAAGCCAAAACACTTCAGGCCCTCCTTGTTTAGTGCCACGTCACCTTCCCGGAACATTGCTCAAGGGGCAGACAGTGGTAGGTGATGATGTCGACATTTCATGAGAAGCGTCTGGGCTCCATTCTGAGCAGAAATTATCTTCCCTTTATAAAGCGAATGGCTGGCAGTATGTCGCCGCTTTACAATGGGTGATTAACGTCTGGGCTACATAGTTGTAAGTGGGCTAAGGATGCCAATTTCCTTGAAGTATGGACGTGGAGGCGAGCATATTGACTGAAGTAAAAAAAAATTATTTGATGACTAATAGGGTAACATAGATTCTTTTTGTAATTGCGTGTATTGGTTTGTAACGACTGGTTAATGTTGTTCACCTTTTGGTAGAAGTTGAGAAAGGTTTCTTGTAAGCAAAAATATCAATTGGCAGCAATTTTCAGAGCCCTTTCCATTCGCACACAAGGTCTGTGCAGACTGGTAGAGCACAAAGGAGAGCTTCCCAGTGGAAAACTTCGCGACGAGATACAGAAGAGAACGCTTGACCTAGACACATCGATTTCCCAACTCATGTCAGAGAAGTGAAAACCAATCGAGCGATATCGACTTTGGTAGTTGCCTCTCGTCTTTGACCGCAAAAATGTGGCTCCCTCTGGGAGGGAGAGTGGCGAACTCTGTGGTTTGATAGTCCCTGATCGTGGCAGAATGGGCTGCGGAGCGGAATCAAAAACGAGTCTTCTAGCAGCGTCCAATCTGTCGGTGCACACCTGATACTGGGCATATAAGAGCCCCGCTGTGTTTTAAATAAAGAGGACCTTAAAACTGAAGCAGTATTTTCAACCTCTGCAATCTGTTTCGGCAGATACAACAGTGTTTCTAGTGACTTCATTGTGAGGTGCTGAGCCGATTGTAGAAGCGTTTCTACTCCTCCATCAAATACAATGTGAAATATAAATTCAATGGCATAGTCCATATCAATTCAGGCAGGCTAGTAAAAAATCTTACCTTCGTAGTCTTGGATGTTATTGAATTTAGCATAAGCTAAAATGAAGGATTAAGTAAAGAAAACGTATTATTTTGGTTTCTAAAAAATAATTCCTGCCCCCAGGTGCATGCCTTGAAAGATGACACTGCAAACACCATCTTGAAGATGTGAATTTCGGAAAATTTTTGAAAATGCTGTATCCCTGTAACAGTTCTTAATACATTGTTAGAACTTTTTTTAATTTCAAACATAATAGCTTTACGATTACAATGGTATCTTCCGTTTGAACATTTCTGCCAAAGTTCTTATACTAACGCCTTTTGAATTTTTTTATAATTTACAGAATTTTTTTTTTCAAAAATACCAGTCAGGGAAAGTTTATATCTGATGAATAGTAGCATATAGTTCTATATTCTCTGAAAAGATGAGCTTCCACTTTTAGGTTGAACAGTTTTATAAACAATTGAAATTTTTGTCATACATAAAACCTGCTTTATTACCACTTATCACATAACAGGCACATAAAAATCCAAACCTAATCTTATTTAACATAATTTTAGTTCTAAAAGATGAGTAACAGACTCATTTTTCAAGCATTTTAAATGTTTACAAACAGTATGTGAAAGGTCCAAAGACTTAAAGGTTTCAATTTATACAACTGTACACTCCGTTTTGCACTGAAAGTAGCCAGTGAATGAACTAAAAATTGGTCCCTTCCTTTGATATAGAGTGACGCGTTCCTCTTGAACCAATATGAACTGGAGCACTTACAATCTTCAAAACATTGTGAACATGTCTACAATCTCTGCAATCCAACCGTCACAGTCATACACACACGCCACAACATCCCCCTTCTCAGGTTGTGAGTCTGAATTTTATCCTCCTGCTTCTGAAGTGTTGGCCGAACGAACGAAATCTGTTCTTTCTTGCTGTTTAAATTGTGTGCAATACGAGTTCGCCTATTACTTTTATTCCAAAATAGGATCTTCTGAATCCCTTTCACAGGAGTAGTTTGTTTGAAGCATTCTTCTTTTTTCTGCTCAATGAATTCTTCGATTTCCGCTTTGAACAAGAGAATGAGGGCTGTGGATGTGTAAGATTTTACGACTCTCGTAAAATCCTTAGCATTCTGAATCGCACCTGTATCTGGTCTGGAAAGATTATGTGTTGAAGAATGGTGCTTCAGAAGGCCTTCTGCACCATCACAAGTCCCCCTCCCGTGACCAGTAGCACTAAACACCCAGTCAGTTGGCACAAGCGACTTACTCAATTCAAACAGCTGGTAAAGATTTTTAAAATGACTAGGACCACCATCAGAAATAATGATGATCTTCTCTGCCCCTGCTTCCAGTTGAAGAATTTTGCGCATTCCTAACAAAGCACGTGCTTGAGTCATGTCCTTCTTAATCACTTATAACTGCAACACTTTTGGTCTTGTTTTGAAAATATGTCACTCCTGTAAAAATTGAAACCTGGTCATTACTGTAACGATACCGTGGTACTTCTTGTGGTAGAATTAAGACCAGTTCTCAACAAAATCACAATGAAGCACTATACGCCGTTCCTCGGCCTGTACACACACTTTCACTTCTGCAATGTGTTGTTGTTGCAATTTCTTCAGATATGTAACTGTCAAAGGCAACAGTTTTCTAAATAATTTATTCTCCTCCCATGTCTCATATGTAGTAATTTCTGCAGAATTATCTGCTAGACCTTCCAGACAGTGTCTGTAAACACAGTCCTCCCTTTCCAGGGCAGTCACCATATTCTTGAAACAAACAAGTCTTTCACTTTACGTCACAGACTTCTAATGACTACATACGCCCAACCAAGGTGTCATATGTCACGTGCTCCGGTAAGTTGTTCAAAGTTACAACACAATATTAAAAATTCGCGCATTACACACATAAAAAGACTTCTCTAGGAGGGTGTCGAACTACCCACTTATGTTGTAGTGCATAAAATTTTGATCTTCCAATATCTGAAGTTGTACAGTTGCTCTTACAAGTTGCAAAAGTTTCTTTAATACTGCGCGTCATGTACCTCTTAGCTTTCACAATTTTTTGACCTTCAACTCTTACAATTATAGTGTCTTTTTCGTTGGCACTTTGGCGAGAACTGTCCCATTTATCTTTCAGAAAAAATAATTGCACTATCTGAACTTGAGCTGCTTCTGTATGATGACCATACTATGGATCTCGTCTTCCAACGACTCCTTTTACTGATCTCATATTTCTTGATTTGTCTACCATTTACTATGATACTGATGGAACGTGGTTCAAAATTGTTTTCTTTGAAATTGGCTCTGGAATAATAGTTAAAACTTGCACTTACTCACTGTAGGATGCACAATATTCAACAGTTGAATTGGTATTTGTGAAAAATTCCCGGCAAGAGGTGCAAGAATACTTTGGTTCAATTTCTTCTGAAGATGGAATTTATACTTTGAAGAGTGTTGTCAGTTTTGCTGTAGTGTATTCATCCTTAGCGTTAGTAATTTCTCTGCGTTTTCTTGATGCATAGAGCTTATGATTCGACTTCACTGCCCATGGTTTCTTAATAGGACTAACTGTCCTTGACTGACTCCGGGTATTTAATTCTTCCCCTATTTATGCAAAATCTGCATGATCTGCACCCTGGGAGACTTCACCTTGTTCAGATACTATCATTGTTATCATTCTGTCAAAACATTTAGCACACAAAAAGTCGCCACTGGTAACATCTTCACTTTGAAACAGTCTTCAAATGAGAACACTTATTCCCCACATGAACAACGTCTGTTTTTTTTTGTTTGTCTTCTATGTCACTCTGTTATGAATATACAAATAGACAGCCACACTTCACTCTCCTGTGCCGCTAGTCAGAAGACATTTCAAACAGCCCTTTTCACAAAAGACTGCAACTGCGTCAGCTGGTAAATTCCTCACGAAAACACAGAACGCACTGGTTGATCTCAGAATTCTTAGAAGCCTCTTCAGTAAACAAATCAGCACTGAACAGCTACAATACAGAAACCTGCTATGAGCAACCACAGCAAAGAAACTGAAAAGAAACTACAACAAAGTGTAAGAAATATCTGCAGCAATGAAAGTGGAAAGAAATGACTGCAACACAGAAGCTGATAAGAAATAACTGCAACAAAGACAATACAAATAAACATTGTAACAAAAAATTAGTAAGAAACAGCTTCATGGAAAACATACATTTTCGCGTAATGACTAATAAGTTGTATGGTTGTTATTGAATTCTTCATACAACGATAACTGTGCCGTTATTGTTATTGTACGAAACGGTTTTGAAAGCTAGAAATAAAAAATATTTCACTTTTATGTTTGTTAAAAGCCACGGCTGATTATTCTCAGGGCACTGTCATCAACAATAGCATATTGCAACGTGAATACATCAGTCCTACTCACGATGGATTAAAAATCCTTTTTTAATATTACGTGATAATACATTTAAACAACTTTTAATTAATTATCTCTGTAGGGCTTGTTGCTCCAGGATAGCTGCCTATGAGCAATGGCAACGTATACTGTTATTAATAAAAACTGTACCTCTGGCCTAATATGAATTGAAAAATACTGGAGCACGCCGTTTTATAATTATTAAAATTATTCCTTCCATACCTTTAGCATTAAAAGAATGTTGGAAGAAGTTATATAGCTTTTGTCATTAATGACGTCGCTATAATAATGAGCCTACCCGAAATAGCCAGGGCAACATAGAATTATTGCGTACTGAATCATATACAAGATAGGTACTCGCTACTCACAAAAACACGCACTACAATTATTGATCTACACAATTAGATTTCTACTACAAGTAGTTGTATCAGTTACAGACCGTGAACAATTAACGTCCGTCAGGGAGAACAGCAGAATCAACAGGACAATCAAACAAAAATCACTCATTATTCCTCTACAAAAGAACACAGAAAATTATATTTGTAATTTTGATAGCGCAGATAATGCTTCTCCGTTGTTGAGCCTCTGCAATTTCTTTGTACCCTATTTTACCGGAGGCAGTGCCGTATCTTTACCCTTGAAAGTTAAAGAAATGATTTTTTAGAATAAAACCTGTCTCCACTTAAATGTGGAAGATCTCCTTCACAGAGAATATAGTACTACATTGTTCTAATCAGCAGAAAAAAATGAACTTTTCTGGATTGACGTTTTTGAAAAAATATTCCGTAAATTATAAAAATATTAAAGGGTGACCGTAAAAGAACTTAGTCAGATATGTCCAAGCGGAAGGAACCATTATAATCATTAATCAAGTATCTTTCAAATATAAAAATCTTTAACAAAATATCTAGAAATGTTACAGAGATACAGCATTTTAAAAATGTTTCCGAAATTTGCATATTCCAAATGGTGTTCGTAGTGTCATCTTTGGAGGCCTGTATCTCGGGGCAGGAACGTTATTGGAGATAACAAAAAAAGCGTATTTCTTACTTACTCCAGAATTTTAACATATGTTAAATTCAATAACAACCGAGACTGTGATGTAACCACCCTGCCTGACGTGATACGGATTGTGCCCACTACTTCAGTTGTAACTTTGTTTTAAGGTTCAAGTTAAAAAACAGATTTCTTGCTGTTTGTGGGCACTTTTGAGGCAGTTACATTGTTATTTTTAATTTAATGGAGACCATTCTCTATCTTTAAGAGTGCCCGGCGTTAGATTATTTATTTTGGATTTGTTCACTTGGGACTCTCTTTATACCTTATCATTTCTTAAGATAACAATTCTGTACGATTTCTTAAAGTGGCTTAATGGTGACGATGATCCCCTTAGGCTGTCTGCCAAGCTGGTCCCGCTAGCGTGCTGTCCTGGTGCCTTAAGCATGGTCGCAGCAGTCTTCCTCCTGTCGCCACACATCTGCAGCATGCTCCGTTGGCATAGGCGGGGCGCCAGCCGCATTTCCGCTCACCTGTATTGTGTAATAGTTAACGTATGGTGTTTTGGACACATCGGTTTACTAGGTACTCCTCGAGTGTCAGCTTTCCGGACCTCCTGAGGTCCCTGACGATTAACCTGTTGAAGTGGGTCTTTAGCCATTCTTACTGCCGTTCTGTCACGGCTAAGTTCACTTCTTGTAACTTAATATTTCTTTGAAAGTATGACTGGGTATTTTCTCTAAGGTACTGGAATTTCATTTCATTCCTTGTTGATTTCAAACTGCAGTATAAGTTATTTCTTTACGTCGAACCGAAAGTTTCTATTTTGAAGGCTTAGTTGATGGACGGCTCATGTCTATTGATATTTGAAGGTAAATTTTGAAATTCGTAATGTGAGTCATTGGGTACCCTGTGTTCATGTCATCCAGGGACATTTGCATAATGGTAATCCATCAGGTCTCACTTATTGTTCCTATAAAAATTGTTGATCTTTTGTTTTATAAACGCTTATTATTTTTTAAAGTAACCTGTTACTTGGGGTAATTGCTATGTTCGTTACAGCGTATTTCTTACCATGTATTAAATTTTATGACCAAGTTTTTGTAATTTCTAAGGCAGATTGTTTCGTAAATGGTGTGTATTAAATCACTGAGCGAAGAATTTCAAATTCCATCGGCTCAGTCCTTCCCATAAAGTTTCGTGCCTGCTTAAGACGCCATAATATCCCATGTAGTAAAATAGGAAGACACTGATTGATAACATTTTTATCAACCGTGCTCAGACTGAAACAGTTAACGCGTATCCAGTTGCTAAAGGATTATCTGATCATGATGCACAGTTAATAAACATAAACATCATGGCACCTTGCAACCCTGAGGGAGTTTCGTACAAAGTAGTGAAGCCTGTAAGTGTGGTCTGGGTACAGTGTCATAACAGTATGCTAAAAGGAGTGGTACGGTGAGTTATATGTAGAAAAATTTGCTAGTGTAAAATTCAATTTGAATAATTGTTCAGTTAACGATACGTAGCCGTTTTTGGCGAAACCGTGACAACGAACAATTTTCTTCAGAGAAACCGACCAATGACAGAGTTACAATAGTATTATCTTTATTTTCAGCAACAACTTAAATTTCCTCAATTTCATAATGCAATGAGCACATTTACAAATATACCATTACACCAAAAGCTTGTACCCCATGTCGGCTTTAAACTGTATGTACATCAACTAACAGCACAAAATGTACATCTTAGTTAGTTATTACATGTAACAGCTATAATCTTAAGAAACTCCTGCTTTGGAAAGTTTGCTCCCATTAAATTTCTCCTTCCACTCTTAATCTCTTATTCACACTACTCTCTTTCTCTCCCAGCGCCTCCAGCCTTTCATCACCATCTCTGATCCCTACAAAAATGGTTAATTCTGTATAATGATACCTTTTGACAATATAATTATTGTACTTAAAATTTGCAACATATCACCTGACTATATAAATATGTATGAAGGTTCAACCGTATAAATTGACAGAATCAAGATTTGTATAGCACCTCAAGTATTTATTCCAACGCATGTATTCAGTGCCTCAAGCAAAAATATCTTTAAATCTTTAAAACTTATTCTGAAATAATAATCTTGCTATGATGTACATTGTTTGTACTTCATGATAATGTTTCTCTTTTGCTATATGTTCTTTGCTCCTTATAGTTTCCTGACGCCGTCTTTGTTATTTGCTACGAGGTGCATTAGCACTACAGGTACGAGTTAGTAATAATACCAACAGGAGAAACTCATATTATGGACAGAAACTACCTAAAATCTCTACACACTTAGTCATTCTTAAGGCAGCTGCATTCTTTCGGGCTAGCTAATATTTCTTCGTTCTTCGGGAAATATAACTCGGAGCACCAATCGCTTTTCATTTTGCAGGCAGACTATACCTCCCCATCATTTCCTGACCAGTTCTCTTATGTGAGTAGACAAAATGACTTCAGTTAGCTCGTGCCTTTCTGATATTGGGGCTATTTTCAGTTTATTCAATGAGGACTTCTGAGCTGTTCTTAAATGAGCTTCAATGTAAAAATTTACCTACAAACAATGGTTGACAGTTGCATAATTTGCATCTGCGATGTGGTTAGCGACCTCCATAGCGTTGGGGGAAGGGCATTGGATTCCTAAATGTGGCATCTTGTTGCTGTCTGTCGTTTACAGCGTACTAGAAACCCATGCCACTGTGTTGTACTTACTCGGTGGTAAATTAATGAATAAGAAGAAAGTTGTGGAGTTCCGTATTAATTGTGCTATTGGTAGCGTGCATAAATCTCGTCCGTTCAGGAAATGCTGGCACTTGCATGGAGGGTTGCATTGAGTGGAGCCACGTACAACATATCAACAGTATATATTTCAAGATGGTGTTAATGTGTCTGATGGGGTGGCACTGTTCGTATTCAAGCTTAGTACAGTAATCACGTGTAATGCACTGCTTGTCTTGAAATTCCGTAACATCTAGGGGACCTACTTGGGTTGTAGAGGGAGACAATTAAAGTACCTGGGCTATTCAGATGTTCAGCGATCTATTTCATACCCATCACGGTGTGAAAAGTATTCCAGCAAGTGGTAGTGGAGACAATGAATTCAACATTGTCAAATATGTATTGGCAGCATCTTACATTTGGGACCGGAGCTTCAGTGTGGTAGGCAGCTGAAAGCTCCAGTTGTTGAAATTTTCACATCATAGCTCACTTCACAAATGGAAACAAATATTCATTTGTAATCTGAAATTGTATAGGAACTGTATAGGAAATTCTGGGGAGGTATAATTTGTTTACAAACTGAAAAGCGAGCAGCGCTGTAAGTTGCCTTTCCCGAAACAATGCTACAGCTGCCGTATCGACTGACTTAGAAGCCATCTCTCCTCTAGTAGTGTAGATCAGTGTGCCAAGAATTAGTCGATGCAGTTTCTGTCCATGAGTTTGGATAATATATATTACGAGGATTGACTGAAAAGTAATGCCTTCATCTTTGTAACTCTGCAACAGTTGACCGCAATGGTACGCGGCAGGTACTGGCTTGTTTCGTAGCCTCTTCTCTACAGCTCCAGTTAGCGGGAAGCCTTGACATTGAACGGTTGTGTTGTTACAGTGTGAAGTGTAAAACCCTGCGCAGACGGTCGGTCAATGAGATTTAAGCAATGTGTAGTCATTGAATTGTTGACAGCGGAAGGTGTCACACCAAAGCAGATTCATCAGAGAATGATAGCAGTTTAGGGTGACTGTGTCGATGTGGTACTGTGCGTCGCTGGCGGGTAAGTTTAAAGAAGTTGAGGCGACAACATCTGATCTGTGTGACAAATAGAGTTGGACGTCCTGTAACAGCAATCACCGAGTTCCAATAGCAAAATGTTGACAGATTGATTCAGGACGATCGTCGTATCACTCAGAGAGAAACTGAAAGCACAATCGGCATTTCACAAGAACGTGTGGGTCACATTATTGCTTTGATTGGCTATCGGATGATCTGTGCACGATGGGTACCCCGGATGCTGACTCCTGAAATGAAAGCTCACAGAGGAACTCCTCTCGCATTACGAAAAGGGTGACGCCTTTCTCCGTTCAATTGTCACAGGAGACGAAACGTGGGTGCACCATTGGAACCAGGAGACGAAACGTTCGTCTATGGAATATCGACACCAAGACTCGCCTCAGAAAAAAATCAAGACGCAGCCCTCAACTGGAAAAATCATAGCCACAGTGTTCTGGGACGCGGTTGGTGTTATCCATGATGGTTTCCTTGATCGTGGAACAACAATAAATTCAGAGTTACATCACAACGTGGTGAACTCTGAAACGACGGCTAAAGGGTCCGAAAAGGAAAGGGAAATCTTTTCCTGCAGCATGGCAAAGCCAAACCACACACTACACTTGCCACCACAGCAGAACTTCAAAGACTGAATCTCACCTTCGTACTGCATCCTCCATAGATTTCAAATTTAGCACCGTCTGACTTTCATCTGTTCCCAATAATGAAAGACGTTCTACGGGGACATCATTATGCTTCTGATGAAGACGTTGAGAGAACTGTGAGACTACGGTTGCGGAAACAGAGTGCCGACTTTTTCCGTGACGGCTTCAGAAAACTTGTTCATCGTTCGCAGAAATGTATCCAATTGACTGGAGATTATATGGAAAAGTGAATCTTGGTAATTAAAGATCACATTCTAAGGACTGTTTCTGCGTTTGGTTTATTAAAATATTCTCATCCAAACCCAATTAACGAAGGTGGAGGCATTACTTTTCATTCAACCCTCGTATTAGTAACTCATGCCTATATCATATATTGACTAGGTGGCAAATAACCATGTCCGAAAGAACAGAAACCGCACATTCATACAATTGCTTTGTATCCATGAGCAACGAATCCACAAACTTCATTGCGGTTGCCCAATATCGTTCGACCTCCAGCAGGAATCTACGTGGCCAACGAGATATATATGCGCCCTGGAAGAAACTTGTAACGTCACACTAGTGGGCTTGTCTGCCAAGGCTCGGGGACGCTCGGCTCCATCAGGGCCAACGGGAAATCAATATTTAATTAAAAAGGTACCTACTAAAAATCTTAATTTTGTCGCATGCCATCGCTCCCCGCCGGAGACGCCTGCTGGCACTCGTAAGACCTGCAGCGTCGGGTGCTGTGACGCACGTGCCACGGCCTGTCTTTCTCTTTGGCCTTCGGAATTTAAAATTAGCGAGCATGGAGGACGCAAATGGGGACTGCAGTTACGCCGTTGTTACACAGACCGTGCATCCGAACGTTGAGCGTTTAGCAGCCAGAGTTTCTGACGTCATAGCGTGGAATAGCACGTTCGAGTGTCTTTCCGGACGTACAGAGCAATAACTCGGGTGTCAGATTTTCTGAGCGTGCGTCTGAGCGTTGACCAATGAGAGGGCACAACACCACCTGCTTCACATGCACGCTATCTCCCTCAAGCATACAGCTGTGAGGCGCCATTTGGCATTCAGTTCAAGCCTGTACGTATACAGGTTGGTCCATTGATCGTGACCGGGCCAAATATCTCACGAAATAAGCATCAAACGAAAAAACTACAAAGAACGAAAGTTGTGTAGCTTAAAGGGAGAAACGAGATGGCGCTATGGTTGGCCCACTAGATGGCGCTGCCATAGGTCAAACGGATATCAACTGCGTTTTTTTAAAAATAGGAACCCCCATTTTTATTACATATTCGTGTAGTTCGTAAAGAAATATGATTGCATTAGTTGGACCACTTTTTTCGCTTTGTGATATATGGCGCTATAATAGTCACAAACATATGGCTCACAATCTTAGACGAACTGTTGGTAACAGGTAGGTTCCTTAAATTAAAATACAGAACATAGGTACGTTAGAACATTTTATTTCGGCTGTTCCAATGTGATACATGTACCTTTGTGAACTTATAATTTCTGAGAACGCATGCTATTACAGAGTGATTACCTGTAAATACGACATTAATGCAATAAATGCTCAAAATGATGTCCGTCAATGCATTTGGCAATACGTGTAACGACATTCCTCTTAACTGCGAGTAGTTCGCCTTCCGTAATGTTCGCACATGCATTGACAATGCGCTGATGCATGTTGTCAGGCGTTGTCGGTGGATCACCATAGCAAATATCCTTCAACTTTCCCCACATAAAGAAATCCAGGGACGTCAGATCCGGTTAACGTGCGGGGTATGTTCCGGACATCCATTGTGTTGGGAGTACATCGCCATTCTGTCATGCAGTGAAACATCTTGTAGTAACATCGGTAGAACTTTACGGAGGAAATGAGCATACATTGCACCATTTACATTGCCATCGTTAAAATGGAGGCCAATTCTCCTTCCTCCCATAATGCCGCACCATACATTAACCCGCCAATGTCGCTGATGTTCCACTTGTCGCAGCCATTGTGGATTTTCCGTTGCCGAATAGTGCATATTATGCCGGTTTACGTTACCGCTGTTGGTGAATGACGCTTCGTCTCTAAATAGAACGCGGGAAAAAAATCTGTTATCGTCCCGTAATTTCTCTTCTGCCCAGTGACAGAACTGTACACGACGTTCAAATTCGGCGCCATGCAATTGCTGGTGCACAGAATTGTGCTACGGGAGCAATAGATGTTGATGTAGCATTCTCAACACCGACGTTTTTGAGATTACCGATTCTCGCGCAATTTGTCTGCTACTGATGTACGAATTAGCCGCAACAGCAGCTAGACATCAACTTGGGCATCATCATTTGTTGCAGGTCGTGGTTGACGTTTCATATGTTGCTGAACACTTCCTGTTTCCTTAAACGACGCAACTATCCGGCGAACGGTCGGGACACTACGATGATGTCGTCCAGGATACCGAGCAGCATCCATAGCACACGCCCGTTGGGCATTTTGATCACAATAGCCATAAATCAACACGGTATCGACCTTTTCCGCAATTGGCAAACCATCCATTTTAACACGGGTGATGTATCACGAAGCAAATACCGTCCGCATTGGCGGAATATTACGTGATACCGCGTACTTATACGTTTGTGACTATTATAGCGCCATCTACCACAAAGCGAAAAAAGTGGTCCAACTAAAACACTCATATTTCTTTACGTACTACACGAATATGTAATAAAAATGGGGGTTCCTGTTTTAAAAAATGCAGTTGATATCCGTTTGACCTATGACAGCACCATCTAGTGGGCCAACCATAGCGCCGTCTGGTTTCCCCCTTCAAACAAAGTTAGAGAAGTTTCGTTCTTTGTAGTTTTTCGTTTGACGCCTATTTCGTGAAATATTTGGCCCGGTCACTATCAATGGACCACCCTGTATATGCCGTTTCTGAGCACCAGCAAATTGAGAATCACTCGAAAACCCATCGTTAACTATATGATTCGTTGCGCTATAATAATGAGAAACATTACATTCGTAGCAAAAGAATTGTAGTAACTTACGTAGTTTGGGAGTATGCCATTTGAAGGCAACGGCACACAGAGTATCCACCAAAAACGCATTATTCTTGGTACAATTTGTTATAATTAAATTTTCTGTTGGTAACACATCTAGGATTATAATATATTTAGAGAAAAAACATGTGAGAAAAGAAAAAACAAAAAAGTAAAAAAAGCGTAGTGAGTAGTGTTAACGATTCACAACGAGGTGCTTGAGATGGTGCTGGTTCGAGTGACGCCACGTTTCAATTTTTTTTTGTTGTGACATTCACGTTTTTTATAGGTTCTGATGCTTAAATATTATTTAAATACTATAAGTATATACTATAATATTTGAAGTTGTATAAATATAAGTTCACTTTTTTTGCAGAGTGAGTTTGTTCGATGGACTTAATCAATAGGACAGCTAGCGCTACTTGTACAAAGGTATTTTGCTCCTTTTTCTTATAGTAATTCACATGTTGTAAAGTTTCTGCTACTGCGTAGGAAGAATGATCAATTAAGAATGACATTAGGGTTTTACTAAAATGTGGGAATGATGAAATAATGTATATCTTATGTTATGAACTATTGCAAATTTGTATTGCACTGTTTGTAATGGAGCGATTATAAGCCTGTGTCCTTATTGATTGGATGTGGTACTTTCCTTTTTATCTTCAAACATGTACATGGATATCGAAATTTTTATTTTTTATATTACATATAGAACAACGTGACTAGCATATGGACAATGAAGGAAATGTACGTTTTAATAGAGCTAACGTGGGAATTTTACGCGCGCCCGTTTAGTAAACAGTGTGATTTACGCACTAGATACCACCCCACTAGTGCCACTGGGGTGAGTTGCGATCGCGTATATCACGTTGGGGTCCACGTACCGTATGCACAAGTTGCATCATTTCTGAGCGTTCAGCAGCACGTTGAACTCAGCACGCTCGACGTTGTTCGACAGCACGGTCCGCGTACTGACGGCTGTAGATGGCAGTAGGTGGGACTGTGAGTCGGCGTGCATTTGCGATAAACGCTGTGCTGCTGCAGATTCTGGGTATGGTGCCTGTTCTTTCGGACATATCTGAAAGAACAGACAACATGCATTCATTTAATGTGAATAAATATATGTTACTTTAGTGCGGAAACATTTTGTTACGCGTTCTTGGTTCAACGCAAACATACAGAGCAGGTACTTCCTGTATTTTTATTAATTTGTCTCAGTCATTGTTAGTTGGTTTGAAAACATGAAAAGAATCTAGTCGTAAATACGAGGACTTTTATGTTAGAAAAAATTTTCTTGTGAAGTTATACTATACTGTTTCTCCAGTGTCTATCCCACGTAATTGTCATTTGTAATAAAATACTTTTTCTATTGTTTCCAAAACCTTCAATCGTGAAATTTTGTAAATGGAATAGTGTCTGCAAACCTTTTTGTAGTTGATTCAGCTCTTGAGAAGAATGCTTTTCTAGAGGGTAACTCAGATTTTCGATCGTAATTAGCTAGTTCCCATTATCTTATGAAAATTTTTATGACAGATAAATTGTAAGAGAACGGTGTTTGCAGTTGATGTATTTAAGAGATCGCGTTGCACTATCATATTTCTCTGCAGTTAGTAGCAGATCAGATATAAAGACGCACCTTTTCTTCTTATTCTGTGAGAGCAGTTACTAGGCGTTGTCCAATGCGGCAGAGGTAACCATAATGCAAGAGATACGCGTTTTCAGTTTAGCAGAGTCACTTAACAATGTTGAGTTGGTTTGAATACGGCTTATTATCTTTACATCGTCGCAGTCAGATTTGATTCTCATTCTCGCAGGCAGATTTGGCACTCAACAAGTTACATGCAGAAAGAGACAACCCAAACGTCATGTGAACCAAAGCCATCACTGAATTCTTACTTAACTCTCGTTTGTTTCTTGTTATTAATTGTAATATCTAATTTTCGTGATGTATTGGAGCATGTAATTGTGAAGTATCAGTTCATTCTTGAGTCTGCAGACATATGATGGGTGGAAGTCCGTGAACATAATCCGACAAGATTTTCGTGATTTATTGGAGCATGTAACTGTGAAGTATCAGTTCATTCTTAAGTTTGCAGACATGTGATGGGTGGAAGTCCGTGAACAAAATTCGACAAGTGCCCCTTCCCTCTTGCCGCAAAAACTGTTGCAGTACCAGATCACGAATTATTCCTTCATACAACTCCATGGGTGGAGGTCCGTGAACAAAATTCGACAAGTGCCCCTCCACTCTTGCCCCAAAAACCATTATAACATCAGATCATAAATTATCTCTTCATACAACCCTAATTCTTATAGATTTGGTACACAAATTTAATTTTTGGTCTTAACACGCTTCATTCAAAAGTAATTTCATATTAAAATACTATTTTTAATAATCAATGATTCATGCATGCCCTACAACGGAGAAATAATCCTAGAAAAATATTAATAGGACCGTTTTCGTAGGGGATTTAACGTAGTTTAATTTTTTATTTGGAGATAATTTCAGTAGAAGCCGTGGTTTACGAGCTAGTCTAGAAAGTCTACACATGCAACTCACACACTGCCAGTGGGGAATTTTAGTATGTTCTTCAAGACACTCATTCGTATCACTGTACGACATTTTTTGCTCTATTCGACGTTTTTTGGTCTTCGTTGACTGAGATACATACCATAAACATCTTTGTGATACAATATTTCTGTATCGTGGGGATATCACAAAAGAATCACCCCCTAGAACACGGGAACTACGCTGTTTGGGTATGAGACGGCCGTGTATTGAACTGTAAGAATGAATGTCGTCATAAGATATCGCCAAGTTATTAAGGCAGTTGGTAGTACACAAACACGAGAATCACTGAATAGTGACGAAGACTATGAGAAAGAAGAAAATGTGACGACAGCTGTACTTTACAGTCGGGGGTACTGTACACATTTTATTCATAATACTATCATTCTAAGAACATATCTGTAAGTGTGTCCTCAGTAACTGTTCTGCTGCTTTGCGTTACTAGCAAGCAGCTACTTTCTAAAATACGTATCCGAAGATTACTATCATTAAAATCCATAGATGTGGCGATGACGCTGACAAGGAAGTCTCACTTTCCACTCGCACAAAATTACGTAAGCATACTACGGATCAAAAGACAGGGCACGCACGCTGGTAAACAATGTGCGTGGGTAGGCTTACACACAGCAGTCACCATTCCATTCCATTCCAAAGCTGCCTCTGATGTGACGTGCATCTCTCCGAAGGGGGAATATTTTTGGTTGCTCTTTCCTGCGTCGTTGGGATTTCAATTTTTCGTTCTCAGAAACTGATTTCCACTGAAAGGCTTCGACTGCACTTACAGTATTTGCCGAAGGAAAAAGAGTTCACGCTGACAGACACACAGAACGAATCACGAGTTATATATTGTACAGTATTTGTGTAAGCTCCTATTCACTTGAGATGTATGGTTGACTTACAGTAAAAACATAATTTTCATGAGGTTTTTAAATATTTACAGATAGATTAAATAAAGATACATAGAGAGGCTGCGACACGTTATTTAGCACCCCCTGCGGTGCCACGCTTCATGTAATGACTCTTCCCTTTTAGTAAGTTGTTAATATTTGCTGCAATTAACATAAAGGTTGGGAGATAGAAAGGGCGATTATAATTATGAGCTGAATGACGGATATCAGCACAACCTGTGTTGTAGGCTCATACTTAATACGATGATGCTTGACAGTGGGAAGAAGAATAACCAGTTTCGTGTGGCAGAACTAACTTGAAAAAAAGAGAGAGAGAGAGAGATAAAGAGAGAGAGAGAGAGAGAGATAGTGACGCTTACAGATCGCCATAGGACTTTGTTGTCAAGCGTCTGAATGAAAATAGGTTCGTTTTCTTGAACGTACTGTGAGCCCTTAAGGCTGCCTCCTGCCTCAATGATGCCCCAAAGCGAGTGTGTTATTAGAAGCAACCCATCGTATACTTCCGCAATAAATACATGTATGGCAACTTTCCATATTGGTGATCCCGAAAAGAAAGAAACGTAGGAAAGTGTGTCGTCGGAAGAAATGGATTCGTCTACCAAAATGTCGGCGACGAGAGTTAATACGGAACAGGGTTTTTCACTGGACCCAGGTTGCTTGTCAGCTATTTTGCTAACAACAAAAGCTATAGAGAATAATGTTCAAGACGGGATCACAAACGTCGTAAGAGGGAACCACGAGGCCGCAGCTTCGGTTCACAAAAACTGAGCGTATTTTCAGCGTATTATAGTGTTCGTAAACAGTGATAAATTCATTATATTGGTCCCAAACGGGAGCTTTGAAGTCTGGGAAGAGACAGAACATGCCTTCGGACAACAGAACTACGTTACGCTCAAGGAGGCACTCTTACAGAGGTATACCTTTTACTAAAAAAAATTTTGGCAGACTGTTTAAGGACCAAGAGCCCGTCGCATATACTTACATTACTTTGTACATTGGTGGGACCTGATCGTCTTCTCGAACAGTCCTTACCAATGCTATAGTTACAACTACTGGCCCACGTCCGTAGTGATGTAGCAGCGGAGACAAATACACCGTTAAAGGACATAGTCAGAAGGCGGACAGACCTCGAAACTATGTAGGGTACGCCTCTACGTGAGCAACAATCACCGCTAACTGGCCAAGCTCAAAATGCGAGTAGCGATAAGTACGCGGTCACAGCTACAAGGAGCACGAAAAAACTGAACAACAGCCATCTATGGGGTAATGGTGTTGGTGTCACTGACGTATTGGGAACCTTGCTCTCCGGTCCACTCAACCCTGCACTCTCTCAAACTGCAATGAAAAACATCAATGGATTCAAACGGTCGTCAACAAACACTTATGCGTAAGTACTAATGCAACATTGACCTCGAGCAGTTGTTTCCAGCGATTCGTTGTGCACTGCTAAGCTTCGGGTGTGAAACTTATAGTCGACAAAGAGTCAGAAATCAGTGTCTATCCATAAGGGCCACAGACATAAGGAAATCGAAACCACTACATGTACAGACTGTAGCCAACAATTAGCGAATTAAGGCATACAGTGAGAGACAACTGGAATTACAACTGAACCTAAGTTTTCACCCACCATGGACTTACATAGTTCCAAACGTGCCTGCTCCAATTGTGGGGAGGCGGGTTGCATAAGTTTTTAATATATACATTTTCATAAGTATGTAGGAGAAAATATTTGAATAGTTAATTTCTGTGGTCTGCCAGAAAGCAACGGAGAACTTACTGACCATAGTACCAACGCTGCAAGTCGACATTCTTGTCCAACCAACTGCGAGAAATGTTTCTATACTCTGTTTTCTCAGCGGGGTCAGGACTAAGATTATAAATGAATATTTGAGTTTTAATTGATACATGTATTTGGTGAAGTTTCACAAGCACAAACCTGTAATATTCATTACGTTCATACTGACACTATATCTATCTACCCTAAACAGTACTATGAGCAGTTCAGAGGTAACCTCGACGGTAAGTTCCTACTAAATTGTCTTTCGCCCCGGATACTGATAATCCAAGTAAATGCTCGCTACAAAAGTGGAAAATAATTGTCACCATTTGCCACACAGATTTGTTAACATTACAGGCGGCACACTAACAGTTACATTTGCAGCATCCAAGCGATCCAGGACGTATGAGTTCACTGTCTAATGTTACTGAAAAGAAGCGTTTTCTAACCGCCTGTCTCTGGCGTCATCCGAGGCAAGGCGCTCTCCTGTGTTTGACTGACGCGGATCTTATGGTGGTTGGGTGCGAAGTGAAGCCTCGTCTTGCCTCTTGGGCTGTATTTACATAGGTAGCGCAGCGGACGGGAAGGCAACTCCTGCTGTCACCCACCCTACGCACACGGTAGCAGTGTCTAAGGGCCGCTTTCTCGGACACACAATATTTAATAACAATGTTATCAATCGATTTAGAATCTTTGTAATTTTCGCATGCATGTAGGTAACTTGCTTAGAAACACAGAAAAAATCTCAGCTCGTTTGCATTCCAACTTTGCGTTATAGAATTTTTTGAACGGAAGTTACACTAGAACATGACCTCTGAATTACAACTTTAAGAGACCTTGTTTTGGTTGTTATTAACGTCAAGGTTCTAAAATTTACTATAGCTGTATTATTTAATAGGTTTCATCACGTGCTGTAACCAAAACTTTCTAGCATTAATGTAACAGATAATTAATCTAATACGAATAAATGTGTTTTTCTTCAAAATTTAGTTTTCAGTAAATTAATGAAAAGCTAGTAGACATAGTTTAATGGGGTCACGTAGATATTTTTGTGTTGAACTGAAGCCTCACACAAATTTTCACATTCCGAAGTCTAATATTTAGCGGCTTCAATTTTTTTTAAACCCTGGATTCTTACAAAAATATTGTTCCTATCACGTTGAGACTTGTGCCAGTTAATTTTGACATATATCTGCAAATTATGACCAATTTCTGGCTTCCTAGCATTATTATTCAACCCCACTCATTTTTTTCTTAAAACTATATGTTAAGGTAAAAATGTTGAAGTAATCAATCTGAGAGTTGACAGTTTAAACATTATTGCACTAAAGCATACGTTGAAAAAGTTTGAAAAAGCAAATTTAACTTTTAAATTCGTTCTTAATTATGGTGCAATATTTGAGTGCTACGCACAGACGCGTTATGGTGACGTGGCGCTACTACCAGCAGTAAACTGGGGTAAGCCCCGGCACAGTCGCTCCCCACTGTATCTCTCAAATGATACAGCGCTTGTTTCGCTACACTATCATAGGTGCACGTTTTGTGTACAATTATCGTCTCGTGCTGGATTTAGACAAACATCGATTGTCGCCAATTCATAGAGGAGGAATATTGTCAACAACGCCTGCCGAGTTGGGTTTCAGACAGTGTGAGGCGCCAATGGCTTGCTGCAAGAAGAAGTTCAGTACCTCTCAGATGTCATCCCCGTTGGAGTTCAGTGCTGCGATTTCGTATCCGCGGCGCCCACATGGTTGTGCCACGCAAGAAGAACTCTGGAAGACGCTACAATTCGATTGCAGTTGGTAACGTTACAGCACTATCTACTGACGGCCCGTATCACAAATTACTGCGCGCCTCCCCAGGAGTTATAGATCTTGCAAGTGCCGTTAGGAAGTGCAAACATTACACACAACATCACATCCATTCGACTCTAGGGCAAAATGTCTCCTGTCAGCCACGACGCCTGGCTTGAGTGAAGCTGTTCGCAGCCCTTGGAGAGTTCGGTAGACTGCTAAACTCAGGTGTTGTAACTAGTTCCGATAGTGTATGGGCGTCACCAACTGACATCGTTCCAGTGTAAAATAAATACTGGAGAATATGTGGCGATTACAGAGCACTCAAAACCAGGACAATTTCGGATCGGTACCACATTCCTAACGTGACATTCTTCATCAATGCCATTAGTGGCTCGATATTCTCAACTGTATTCTCAAATCAGAGTCCTATGGCTCCAGCGGAGTAGATCATCATACATACTACCCGTGGCAGCTTTTCCATTGGCTACAAGAGCAAGGTATCCTTATTAATAAAGCAAAGTGTGTCATGAGAAACAGTCAAGTTCGTTTCCTGGGATGCTTAGTTTCGTTGTCACCGTTGGCACCACTACTTGAACGGGTCGAAGCTGTGTAGTAAATGCCTCTTCGCAGTACGCACAAAGGCCTTCACAAATTTCTGGTCAACTAAATTGTTATAGACACCATCCACCTAGAGTAGCAGTAGCCTAGGAACCATTCAATACGTACCTCTCTGGAAAGAACACTACATGCAACATAAAGATTCCGTGGGCTTAATAAGACGGAATAGCATTCCTGGACCTCAAGAAATATCTTTCATGGGTAATACTGCTAGTGGTGTTGTTGTGTTGTTGTTGTTGTTGTCTTCAGTTCTGAGACTGGTTTGTTGCAGCTCTCCATGCTACTCTATCCTGTGCAAGCTTCTTCATCTCCCAGTACTTACTGCAACCTACATCCTTCTGAATCTGCTTAGTGTATTCATCTCTTGGTCTCCCTATACGATTTTTATGCTCCACGCTACCCTCCAATGCTAAATTTGTGATCCCTTGATGCCTCAGAACATGTCCTACCAACCGGTCCCTTCTTTTTGTCAAGTTGTGCCACAAACTCCTCTCCTCCCCAATTCTGTTCAATACCTCCTCATTAGTTACGTGATCTACCCATCTAATCTTCTGCATTCTTCTATTGCACCACATTTCAAAAGCTTCTATTCTCTTCTTGTCTAAACTATTTATCGTCCACGTTTCACTTCCATACATTGCTACACTCCGTACAAATACTTTCAGAGACGACTTCCTGACACTTAAATCAATACTCGAAGTTAACAAATTTCTCTTCTTCAGAAACGCTTTCCTTGCCATTGCCAGTCTACATTTTATATCCTCTCTACTTGGACCACCATCAGTTATTTTGCTCCCCAAAAAGCAAAACTCCTTTACTACTTTAAGTGTCTCATTTCCCAATCTAATTCCCTCAGCATCACCCGACTTAATTCGACTACATTCCATTATCCTCTTTTTGCTTTTGTTGATGTTCATCTTATATCCTCTGCTGGTGCTAGTACATTCAAAACTTTGCTGTCCTGTAGCAATTATTTTAGATACAAGCCAGACAGCAGCATGGGAAGCTTTGCATCAAACAGTAATTGGGCACGCTGCTACAACAAAAATGGAAAGTCATCGACTGTGAACTGCTTGCAATGTGCCTGGCAGTCCGACATTTTCCAACAGCCATAGAAGGGAGACAGTTTACAGTCTCCACAGACCACAATTCCTTGGTTGTTCTTTTGCAATGAAGTACTGAACTTAGGACTACTACTCAAACGAGTCCCATTTCCAGAGGTTTTAGAAGGAATTTGTATGAAATAGCAAGAGCAGCCCTATCTTCGCGAACCATATCGCCGGAAAGTTTACTAAGCGCTGCTCAATGTAACACGCCCTGGCATGCAGCGTACAGCTAACATAAACATCACCATAATAGTGTGGCCCAGGTTGCAAAGAGATTGTTGGGCGTTGGCAAGCACATGTTTAAGATGTCACTGAAACATGATAGTAAGACGAGTTTTCGCACCGACTGCTTAATTTGCGTCATGTTCACATCTCCACGTGTACATTATCGGGCTATTGAGACATCTACTACACTACCGGCCATTAGAAGTGCTACACCAATAACAAACGCAGATGATAAACTGGTATTCATTGGACAAATATATTATACTAGAACTGACATGTGATTAGATTTTCACACAATTTTGGTGCATAGATCCTGAGGAATCAGTACCCAGAACAACCACCTCTGGCCGTAATAACGGCCTTGATACGCCTGGGCATTGAGTCAAACCGAGTTTGGATGGCGTGTACAGGTACAGCTACCCATGCAGCCTCAACACGATACCACAGTTCATCAAGAGTAGTGACGCGTATTGCGACCAGCCAGTTGCTCGGGCACCATTGACCAGACGTTTTCAGTTGGTGAGAGATCTGGAAAATGTGCTGGCCAGGGCGGCAGTCGAACATTTTCTGTGACCAGAAAGGCCCGTACAGGACCTGCAACATGTAGTCGTTCATTATCCTGCTGAAACGTAGGGTTTCGCAGAGATCGAATCAAGGGTAGAGCCACGGGTCGTAACACATCTGAAGTGTAACGTCCACTGTTCAAAGTGCCGTCAATGCGAACAAGAGGTGACCGAGACGTGCAACCAATGGCACCCCATACCATCACGCCGGGTGATACGCCAGTATGGCGATGACGAATACACGCTTCCAACGTGCGTTCACCGCGATGTCGCCTAACACGGCTGCGACCATCATGATGCTGTAAACAGACCTTGGGTTCATCCGAAAAAATTACGTTTTACCATTCGTGCACCCAAGTTCGTCGTTGAGTACATTATCGCAGGTGCTCCTGTATGTGATGCAGCGTCAAGGGTAATCGCAGCCATGGTCTCCGAGCTGATAGTTCATGCTGCTGCAAACGTCGTCGAACTGCTCGTGCAGATGTTTGTCGTCTTGCAAACGTCCCCATCTGTTGACTTAGGGATCGAGACGTGGCTGCACGATGCGTTACAGCCATGCGGATAAGATGCCTGTCATCTCGACGGCTAGTGATACGAGGCCGTTGGGATCCAGCACGGCGTTCCGTATTACCCTCCTGAACCCACCGATTCCATATTCTGCTAACAGTCATTGGATCTCGACCAACGCGAGCAGCAGTGTCGCGATACGATAAACCGCAATCGCGACAGGCCACAATCCGACCTTTATCAAAGTCGGAACCGTGATGGTAGGCATTTCTCCTCCTTACACGAGGCATCACAACAACGTTTCACCAGGCAGCGCCGGTCAACTGCTGTTTTTGTATGAGAAAACGGTTCGAAACTTTCCTCATGTCAGCACGTTATAGATGTCGCCACCGGCGCCAACCTTGTGTGAATGTTCTGAAAAGCTAATCATTTGCATCTTCTTCCTGTCGGTTAAATCTCGCGTCTGTAGCACGTCATCTTCGTGGTGTACCAATTTTATTGACCAGTAGTGTATCTAACAGTTATTGTTAATCATCATCGATGGTGGTACGAGGTCACCGAAAGTCGCAGTGCTTACCAATATATTGGTAGAGTCGTTGCGAAAAAACTGGTACACGCATCGCCCTCCACTTTCAGCATTTTTATTATTATTATTATTATTAATACTTAGTCATCAGTCTTCTGCCTGTTTTGAAGCGGCCCGCCACGAATTCCTCTCCTGTGCAAACCTCTTCATCTCAGATGCAACCTGCGTCCCCAATTATTTGCCGCATGTGGTCCAATCGTTATTCTTCCCTACAGTTTTTGCCCTCTACAGCTCCTTTTAGAACCATGGAAGTCTTTCCCTGATGTCTTAACAGATGTCCTGTCATCCAGTCCCTTCTCCTTGTCAGTATTTTCCATATAGTTCTTTCCTCTGCGATTCTGGACAGATCCTCTCCATTCCTTACCTTATCAGTCCACCTAATTTTCACCATTCGTCTGTAGCACCATGTCTCAAATGCTTCTATTCTCTTCTGTTCCAGTTTTCCCACAGTCCATGTTTCACTACCATACAATACTGTACTCCAACCCTACTTTCTCAGAAATATCTTCCTCAAATTAAGCCTATGTTTGATAACAGCAGACTTCTCTTGGCCAGGAATGCCCTTTTTGCCATTGATATTCTGTTTTTGATATTTTCCTTGCTCCGTCCACCATGAGACATTTTGCTGCCTCGATAGCAAAATTCCTTATTATATTTACTTCGTGACCAAAAATCCTGATATTATATTTGTCGCGGTTCTCATTTATGTTAGTTCTCATTACTTTCGTCTTTCTGCGATTTACTCTCAATACATATTCTGTGTCCATTAGGCTGGTCGTTCCATTCAGGAGATCATGTAATTCTTCTTCTTTTCCACTCACGATAGGAACGTCATCAGGGGATCGAATCAGTGATATCCTTTCACCTTGAATTTTAATTCCAAAGTTCAAGGCAATCGTAAAATGCGTTTTAGACAGGTACGTGCCGAGTAAAACTGTGAGGGACGGGAAAAACCCACCGTGGTACAACAACAAAGTTAGGAAACTACTGCGAAAGCAAAGAGAGCTCCACTCCAAGTTTAAACGCAGCGAAAACCTCTCAGACAAACAGAAGCTAAACGATGTCAAAGTTAGCGCAAGGAGGGCTATGCGTGAAGCGTTCAGTGAATTCGAAAGTAAAATTCTATGTACCGACTTGACAGAAAATCCTAGGAAGTTCTGGTCTTACGTTAAATCAGTAAGTGGCTCGAAACAGCATATCCAGACACTACGGGATGATAATGGCATTGAAACAGAGGATGACACGCGTAAAGCTGAAATACTAAACACCTTTTTCCAAAGCTGTTTAACAGAGGAAGACCGCACTGCAGTTCCTTCTCTAAATCCTCGCACAAACGAAAAAATGGCTGACATCGAAATAAGTGTCCAAGGAATAGAAAAGCAACAGGAATCACTTAATAGAGGAAAGTCCACTGGACCTGACGGGATACCAATTCGATTCTACACAAAGTACGCGAAAGAACTTGCCCCCCTTCTAACAGCCGTGTACCGCAAGTCTCTAGAGGAACGGAGGGTTCCAAAGGATTGGAAAAGAGCACAGATAGTTCCAGTCTTCAAGAAGGGTCGTCGAGCAGATGCGCAAAACTATAGACCTATATCTCTGACGTCGATCTGTTGTAGAATTTTAGAACATGTTTTTTGCTCGAGTATCATGTCATTTTTGGAAACCCAGAATCTACTATGTAGGAATCAACATGGATTCCGGAAACAGCGATCGTGTGAGACCCAACTCGCTTTATTTCTTCATGAGACCCAGAAAATATTAGATACCGGCTCCCAGGTAGATGCAATTTTTCTTGACTTCCGGAAGGCGTTCGATACAGTTCCGCACTGTCGCCTGATAAACAAAGTAAGAGCCTACGGAATATCAGACCAGCTGTGTGGCTGGATTGAAGAGTTTTTATCAAACAGAACACAGCATGTTGTTATCAATGGAGAGACGTCTACAGACGTTAAAGTAACCTCTGGCGTGCCACAGGGGAGTGTTATGGGACCATTGCTTTTCACAATATATATAAATGACCTAGTAGATAGTGTCGGAATTTCCATGCGGCTTTTCGCGGATGATGCTGTAGTATACAGAGAAGTTGCAGCATTAGAAAATTGTAGCGAAATGCAGGAAGATCTGCAGCGGATAGGCACTTGGTGCAGGGAGTAGCAACTGACCCTTAACATAGACAAATGTAACGTATTGCGAATACATAGAAAGAAGGATCCTTTATTGTATGATTATATGATAGCGGAACAAACACTGGTAGCAGTTACTTCTGTAAAATATCTGGGAGTATGCGTGCGGAACGATCTGAAGTGGAATGATCATATAATATTAATTGTTGGTAAGGCGGGTACCAGGTTGAGATTCATTGGGAGAGTGCTTAGAAAATGTAGTCCATCAACAAAGGAGGTGGCTTACAAAACACTCGTTCGACCTATACTCATCAGTGTGGGATCCGTACCAGATCGGTCTGACGGAGGGGAGAGAGAAGATCCAAAGAAGAGCGGCGCGTTTCGTCACAGGGTTATTTGGTAACCGTGATAGCGTTACGGAGATGTTTAATATACTCAAGTGGCAGACTCTGCAAGAGAGGTGCTCTGCATCGCGGTGTAGCTTGCTCGCCAGGTTTCGAGAGGGTGCGTTTTTGGATGAGGTATCGAATATATTGCTTCCGCCTCCCGAGGAGATCACGAATGTAAAATTAGAGAGATTAGAGCGCGCACGGAGGCTTTCAGACAGTCGTTCTTCCCGCGAACCATACGCGACTGGAACAGGAAAGGGAGGTAATGACAGTGGCACGTGAAGTGCCCTCCGCCACACACCGTTGGGTGGCTTGCGGAGTATAAATGTAGTTGTAGATGTAGATGTAGATGAATATCTTTTTATTTTCTTTATTGCTTTTTGGACGTACAAATTGAACAGTAGGGGTGAAAGAGTATATCCCAGTCTCACCCTTTTGGATCTGAGCTTTACGTTCTTAGTCCTCCACTCTTATTATTCCTGCTTGGTTCTTCTACATACTGTATATTTCCATTCTCTCCCTATAGCTTACCCCTGTCTTTCTCAGAATTTTGAACAGCTGGCACCACTTTACATCGTAGAAGACTTTTCCAGGTCGACAAATGACATGAATGTGTCTTGATTTTTCTTTAGTCTTGTGTCCATTATCACCCACAACGTCAGAATGACCTCTGTGATGCCTTTACCTTTGCTTAAGTCAAATTGATCGTCATCTAACACATCCTCAATTTTCTTTTCCGTTCTTCTGTAACTATTCTTGTAAGCAACTTGAGCTGTTAAGTTGGTTGTGGGTGTGCGATAATTGTCGCACTTGTGAGTTCGGCTTGTGACGTGATATTAACACAGATGGCGAAAAGCAGCGAGCTTATGTTATTGTGTGGCTGCAACGATCTGCCATTCCGTCAATAATAGCATGGTGGAACGTTTCCATCGCACACTCAATATGTCGCTAATGTAAACTGGAAGGATTCCAGTTCACTAACTGCACTACTGCAGTCAACTTTAGGTATATTACACGATGCTATGGTACCGGATGTGGAAGGTTCATCATAATTAAATGAAGTCTGTGTTTTAAGGGACGATTGTGTTTTAATCGGCGCGTCCATAGTGAAATAAAATGAAACAAGCCGCCACAATAAACACCCACTATACCAACAAACAAACAAAGCACGCTCTCACAGTCATGAGACACATTTTCGCAAGTGCAAGGGAAAGCGGTGTTGCATTATCACCATTACCGATGAGTCCTGTGCCTACGCTGTTCTCGTTTCCCCCATAGCTTGTTATTAAGCCACAATAGTTTCTTGCGTAGAATGATTTTGTATATAACTGTTCAGATTATAAAACTTTTCCCTTGAAATAAGATTTTATATTTTCAATCTGTAAGGTATTTTACTTAGTTATTTGAAAAATCTTCCGGCGACCAACCTGAACAGGTCTGGCGACCACCACTGGATGGCGACTCACAGTTTGTGAAGCACTGATGAAACATTGTCGATAGCAAATGTCTGACGCGCCTTACATATATTGCTTACGTGCCAGAATTAGTTGATGTGTTGTATATCAATCAGTGACCAAAGACTACTTAAAGGCATATAGGTAGACATAATAAATTATTTTACACAATGCACCAACGATAACATATGACATAAATACAAATTTCTCAAAATATTAAAAAAATGAATGAATTACTGGTGATCTAGACTTGACGAATGCTCAGTATCGTATGACACCAGAGTTTAAATGGTCTGTACAAACATGTATAATCTAAATTATTGAAATATTTTACAGAAAATTAATCCATAGGAATGTTATTTTTACTCTTACAATTTCTATGTTACCCCTTTCTTTCCTTTATGAAGCATTTGCAGGCTGTTGATCCCCAGAAAGCTACATCTACATCTACATGGATATTCTGCAAATCAGATCTAAGTGCCCGGCAGAGGTTTCATCGAATCAACTTCACAGTAATTCTCTATTATTCCACTCTCGAACAGCGCGCGAAAAGAATCGAACACCTGTATCTTTCCGTGCTCTGACTTGCCTTATTTTATTAGGATGAGCGTTTCTCTCTATGTAGGTCGGCGTCAACAAAATGTTTTCGTATTAGGAGGAGGAAAATTAATGTTCCCGTGTGCTCTTCAGTACGAAGATTGGTTTGGCGCAGCTATCCATTCACAAATTTGTTCGTGAAAAACTTGTGTCTAAACAAATGCCTAATATATACACGCACTCAATGATATCTTCAAAAGTAAATGACCGAGCGAGGTGGCGCAGTGGTTAGACACTGGACTCGCATTCGGGAGGACGACGGTTCAATCCCGCGTCCACCCATCCTGATTTAGGTTTTCCGTGATTTCCCTAAAACGCTCCAGGCAAATGCCGGGATGGTTTCTTTCAAAGGGCACGGCCGACTTCCTTCCCCGCCCTTCCCTAATCCGATGAGACCGATGACCTCGCTGTCTGGTCTCCTTCCCCAAACAACCCAACCCCAACAGTAAATGAGGAATTGAGAGATTTTCGACAAGAGTGTGAGAATAGCACCAATGTATCAACAGACCAACGTACCGTAAAAGATTTACTTGATGCGGAAAACTTCAATTTGTCAGCAGTCTTTGTGTCTCACACAGAGCTTGGAATATTTAGACAAAACCGGACGTTAATGACTACGTCACAAACGTAAGCGAGGGGGTACTGAGGCACCAATGAGGATTTAGCGATACACATCATGTGTTTTTCTAGTAGCTTACATGGAACACGTCTGTGCGTCTTGTATGTGTGTGTGTGTGTGTGTGTGTGTGTGTGTGTGTGTGTGTGTGTGTGCGCGTGTGTGTGTAGTTGGGGAGGAGGGGTAGGTTCTGGGGTAAAGTCGGAGTAGGGCGGAGCATAAATCCGTTTTTATATCCAATTGTGTCGATTTTAACGGAGTTAATTCAGTCCAGACCCGTGCTAGAATGAGAACGATATACAACTGTTACGATGAACAAATGGGAGTATTAACTTGCCTGAAATCGTACAGGCTGATACAGTAGAACGACGTTGCTTAGCGTGTTTAAAAATTTGGCCACTGCATCATTTTACAATTTAGCATGGCACAGAGATAAATGAAGCATTAAACACACGACCGATTACCTTGTTTGCAGACATGTAGTAACAACTATCGCGCTCTGTTTCTCAGCTTTTACACTGAGTAGTGTCAGAGCCCGTCAGTTACCACTGACTGAGGGATCAGGCGACCGTACTTGTAAATCAGTCACTGTACTGTTGGTACTGTTTTTCATCTGACAGGAAAATTACTGTGGTTCGTAACACGAAATATAGGATCACATTACTTGTGACTGGAATGAATAGTGTGCGTAGGACTTTTTTTCCCGTGACATACCGCTAACAATACGTAGCAGCCCTGCGGCTGTTTCACTGTACCTCCTTTTAACACCATTTGAACACTTATCATTAATTGTTACGTATTACCAAATGTAGTATGAACAAATACGATGAGCTAAAATGGTCTGTTTCATAATAATTGACATTGTCTTCCGGAATGAGCTTTCAACATTACTACTACTTTTTTTTCAATGCTGGTGTCTTCGCCAAAACAGTGACGTTAGGGACAGAAGACGCAGGAAATAAAAGTACGTGGTAGCTGATATTTCTTGAAGTCTAGTCTTACTACCTTTTCTGAAGCGCAAAATAGTCATTTATGTGTTAATTATGCTTACTCGCTTGCTTCCAGCCAAACTGTGGTAAAGGTTTCTTTGCATTGACTGTTGTGTGATTTCTTTCCTGTAAGCATCGGATGTAACTATTCTACAGCGCACTGAAAATCATATTTACAAAAGACAGCTCCAATGAAACAAATGAGTTTGCGACTGTGATTTTCAAACTGTAGATAATTCATAATTTTATAATCTTCCGCATTACTGCTGGAAAACGCTGTAGCTCCAAGTAAACGTAAAAAAGGTGGCCAAACTGAAGACGATCTCAGAACAGAATTGGTCGTCAGAAACATAAATGTTGGCCGGCCGCTGTGGGCGAGCGATTCTAGGAGCTTCAGTCCGGAACCACGCTGCTGCTACGGTCACAAGTTCGAATCCTGTGCCTCGGGCATGGATGTGTGTTATGTCCTTAGGTTAATTAGGTTTAAGTAGTTATATGTTCTAGGGGACTGATGACCTCGGATGTTAACTCCCATAGTGCTTAGAGCCATTTGAGCCAAACATGAATGTGGTGATCCAAAGGTGATACCTTTCTTTGAATCTGAAGTCGTCATATTTCTTCAATTGAGCTAAACTGTAAAGGTTGCGAAGCTGCTACGATGGCTCTGACAGTGTACAGGACTAATCGTGTTCACGGTGGAGATGAAAAAAACGTTGTTTCTGGAAATAAAATTCTGACAAATCTGAAGGCTCAGCTAACAGTGACGGTATGTAGTGGTAGGAAGAACAATCTACGACTACAATGAAACGTGGTTGCCTCTGACACATAGCAAGGCTACAGCCGGAACGAAATTGCTGTAGGTGGGGATGGGTAAGGCATCGAAGTGTATGGGAGGAAGTAGGTGTAGAGGTTATGTGTAAGTGAGATATTTATGTTGGGATTGGGTTTTACTTCATGGAGCTCGCATGCTGTCAGACAAGGAATATCTGGTCGATGGTTACGAATATATGAATTGCGTTACAAAAAGGAATGCATACTATGGGTACTCATATAAGTCGATCGCTCGTTGCAATAAAAATCAGTCACATTTGAGAAGAGGTCGTAGAGCAAGGAAGAAAAATCTCTTACATCATCTCCCTAAAGATCAATCAACGCAAACACGCCGTGTTGTGTGTTTCATTGCTACCAATAAAAATAATAACCCTTTTCTAATGTCAATAAATTTCTCATCCTACACATAATACACCCCGTACGAGCACGATAATTCGCATGGTGGACAGAGAAGTAATGAATGGAGTATCGGCGACCTATCCGACTGAAACAACCAAATTGTGACCGAGCACTGCACGCAGCAGAATCATGAGATGAGATAAGACGAAACCTGTATCTTGGAGCAGGCTCCAAGTTAATACGGCATCGTGATTCAATAGTCTACCGAAAGAAATATGACAGAAAATCAAGAACACAAGTTTACTCAAAATCTGAAATGAGCAACATAGTTTAATGTAATCTGATTTCTCAGGATATCCATCAGAGCCAGAAAACTCTTAGGTACCGAAGGCGAAGGTGGGTCGCATGGCATTTCGAAACAACTCATGTAAGACGTTAGGCTGCGTCAACCTGAGACGCTATAAGAATTATACCACAGGCGTTTCGACCGTCATTGCTGTGATGCTCTTCAGGTTGACGATTCCATCATCTTTGCACCAACCTTCTTCAGGCTGAAGCCGGCCGGTGTGGCCAAGCGGTTCTAGGCGCTTCAGTCTGCTACGGGCGCAGGTTCGAATCCTGCCTCGGGCATGGATGTGTGTGATGTCCTTCGGTTAGTTAGGTTTAAGTAGTTCTAAGTTCTAGGGTACTGATGACCTTAGTTGTTAAGTCCCAAAGTGCTCAGAGACTTTCGAACAATTTCTTCAGGTTGACGAAGTAGTCATCCTGAAAACAATCGCTATGAAGACGGTCGGAGCGTAATTAATATGGTAATGCCAGTGTTCTATGGTCACATGCTATAATATACAATATTTTTTATTCAGATGACATTTTCCTTGGAAACGTAGCTCGAGTGGTATATTCGACTGTTTAATTGATAAACAGGATTACCACTGTGACTAAACAGATGAATGCGTCTGCATATGCAGGCTTTACTTAAAAATTTTATACCGGAGCTGTATCGGCATATGCCCATCTTCGACGGCACTACGATTAAAGGTACGTCGCAAAGCCGAAGATGGTTAAGAGTCCACATAACCGTCAGATATTATTAGTTTTTGAATAAATCTTAGTCTAAAGCCTGTGCGTGAGTGACACCACGGGCATAGGTTGACCTTAGCATCCTAGGTTGGTCATATTTCCTCCATATTGTGTCTGTGACCTATCTGGCTAGGGGTGGTCTATCTGGCCGACCGTGAGGATCGGGATGCGAAAGGAGCATGGTTAAGTTTGTGCTAGTGGCGTTTGCTACGAGGCGGAAGCTGTTGCTGGCGGTTGAGATGTTGTCCGATGCGGCGAATTCGCAGGCTGTTTCCCTGCAGTGCCCGTGGGACGAGATTAGTTACCGCACGGCGTATGGCGCTGCGTATTTGGAGCACGAACAGAGCGTGGATGAAAATATATTGCACTGAAATGTCCCACTGGACAGAAATTCCGGCGTCGTTATCGCATTTGGATTGTGCAGTGTTATTCAGGCACTGTGTACGGGTGGTCATGTCGCCACGATTTCTACCTCTCGTTGGGCACATACGGCGCTGCGTTAACAGATGACTGATCTCCTTTGTGCTTTCATATAATACAAATCCCGAGGTTGTACACTAGGTCTGTGGCCTCAATTCGAGGCTAGGATGTGCTCAACTGATAAATATGCTCCTCAAGTGGCATTCTGACGTACGCTGTGCTGACTGACTTAGTTTTGAGGCTCGTTATTAATTCTTGAGAGTGGCTGTCCTAGTATATCTTGTGTCGCTTCTGGCTAACACCCTCCACGTTGCCAGCCAATACTAAATTGGTGATCCCTTGATGCCTCAGAGTATGCCCTACCAAGCGACCCCTTCATCTAGTCAAGTTGTGTCACAAATTTCTCTTCTCTCCAATTCTATTCAATACCTCCTCATTAGTTACATTATCTAACCTTCAGCATTCGTCTGAAGCGCCACATTTCGAAAGCTTCTATTCTCTTTCTGTCTAAACTATTTATCGTCCACGTTTCACTTCCGTGCATGCGTACATTCAAGACAAATACTTTCAGAAACGGCTTCCTGACACTTAAATCTATACTCGATGTTAACAAATTTCTCCTCTTCAGAAATGCTTTCCTTGCCATTGCCAGTCTACATTTTATATCTTCTCTACTTCTACCATCATCAGTTATTTTGCTCCATAAATAGCAAAACTCATTTACTTCTTTAAGCGTCTCATTTCCTAATCTAATTCCCGCAGCGTCAACCAGTTTAATTCGACTACATTCCATTATCCTCGATTTGCTTTTGTTGATGTTCATCTTATATCCTCCTTTCAAGACACTGTCCATTCCGTTCAGCTGCTCTTCCAGGTCCTTTGCTGTCTCTGACGGAATTACAATGTCATCGGCGAACCTCAACGTTTTTACTTCTTCTTCATGGATATTAATTTCAACTCCGAATTTTTCTTTTGTTTCCTTTATTGCTTGCTCAATATACACATTGAATAATATCGGGGATAGGCTACAACCCTGTCCACTCCCTTCCCAACCACTGCTTCCCTTTCATGCCCCTCATCTGTCGTCTGGTTTCTGTACAAATTGTAAATAGCCTTTCGCTCCCTGTATTTTACCTCTTACACCTTCAGAATTTGTGACATATCAGCTGAATAAGGCGGGTGTGGCCACAATTTACAGCTTAGACTGTGTAATTTTTCCATGGCGACGGCACATGGATGCGGGCGCGCATTGTCTTCATGAAAGAAGACTTTCTTCCTTGCTAAATCCTTTTTTCGGGTATCTTTTGTTGCAATCTGTCCAGGAAGTTCGCATAATATTCTCAATTATTGTTTGAACAGTGGGGAGATAAGCTGTAAACAGAATCCTCATCGCATCACAAAACACTAATGCCATGAACTTTCCCGCCGAAGGAATTGTCTTTGATTTCTGTGGTGGCGGAGAATCAGCATGTTACCACTGCTTAGACTGTTGTTTTGTCTCTGGGGTATAGTAGTGCATCCAAGTTTCAATTGTGGGCACATAAACCTGCGCAAAAAATCTTATTCATTTCTCCTAAAACGGGCCAAATAGTGTTCAGATATGTCCATTAACGTGCGTTTCTGATCCAGCGTCAAGAGCCATGGCACCCACCTTGCAGATAGTTTTTTTCATTTCTAATTCTTCAGTTAAAATGCGATATACACATTCAGATGACATCTGGCAACCATCAGCAATTCACGCACTTTCAATCGGCGGTCGTCCATAACCATTTTGTTAACTTTTGCAATGATTTCTAGTGTAATGACAAATCTTGGCCGACCAATGCGCGGATCATCATCTGAGCTCTCCTGACCAAATTTAACTTCATTTGTCCACTTGGCAACAGCTGAATATGAAGGAGCAGAATCCCCCAGTGCACTGTAGAAATCGGCATAAATGTCCTTTGCTTTCATACATTTCTTTACGAAGTATTTAATTACTGCTGTAATCTCGATTTTTTCCACCTTCGCAAATCACTGCGCGGGAGCAACAACAGAGCCACGTCATAGCCACAGCTTTCTTCCAAGAGCACTGACGTGGCACGTGTTTACAGGCAATAGTTCAACGAATATCACGTGAACAACTCGTTGCACTAGCGCTGACCCCTCGTGGTGATTCCGAGAACTTTTCAAACCATCCTCGTACAAGCACATTCTACTCTCGAGCTGAGGCCGAAAAACCGGCGTGCACTGGCGGAATCTTTGTTATGTGAAAGCACTAAAGAGTAGAGTCTTCATTTAGCGCCGTAGGTAAACGAAAGACAGAAATCATGGCGCTATGGCCACCTGTACACAGTAGCTGAATAACACAGCCCAATCCAGCTACACCAACGACGCTGAATTTCCTGTCCGATGCGATATTTCACGTGCACTATATTATTGTTCACCGTCTGTTCGAGCTTCAAATATTCACCACCATGCGGAGTGCGGCAACTAATCGTCTCTTCGCTTGGGCACTATGGGAAAACAGACTGGGAATTCATTGCGATGGACAACATCTTGACGGCCAGCAATAACTTTAGCCTTTTGGCAGAGGCGGCCAGCACACTCCACGTACTGGTTTTCTTTTGGAGCCCAGAGGTCGGCCACACAAACTACTCGTAGCCAGAAAGGTCGCAAACACGGTCGGGAGGAAGTATGGCCAACCTAGCAGCTAGTACCAACCAAGGCCCAAGCTGTGACTGAAACGCAAACAAGTTGCAGATCGCCGTACATATGAAACAGATTATTAAAGGATCGCCCTTCGAACAGGATCACACCTTTTTTCCGGGATATGTCACTTACGAATATCCGTAAGTGCGTGAGATGAGTGCGAAAGGAGATTTATGTGTTTCTTTGATTGATTAATATAAGAGGATTAGCGGTTACCTAAGTGCAGGCTAGTTGCCTTCACCTCTCGAACATTTCAATGGGAATCCCAGGTAAACGTCTCCACCTGACCGATGAAGAGTCTGATAAAAGCAACACTTCGCCATCGCCGCTCCTTCCCGACGACATTTCTTGTACCATCAGAATTCAAACCGGTTGCCTCCGAATCAATATCCATCACTCAAGTGTGTGCTAAGAACTGTGCCTGTGGAGGTGAAGAAGCCTCCGGGACACAAATGTGCATCATGTGGTTTAGCGATTTTGGCTATAAACGCGGAGAAGACAACACTGTCATTTCATAGTCTACACGAAATTCAGGTACCGATACACATAACGGCTCTGTTCAATTGAACGATACTGTCAGTCGTCAGTGCATTATGCGCGAAAATGGATCGTACAATTTCTAACGGGTGTAAAACAGAAAAAATACCTGCAAAAAAATTACAACTGGAATTAAGAGTATGGTCAAAACTGCGTTGCTGCACTTAACGTTGCCCGTCCGAGTGATCTCATGAACGTATCTGCTTACGTAATGACACACATTAAAATAATTGAGTCGGTGAATGGATCTACTTGAGTCGCCGAATGGATCGATGTGATCAATGCACGGGAATGATCACACATGGATGGCCTTCATTGCCGTATTTGTTTTCTTGGCATTGTGCCGCATTAAGCCATCGTCCAAGTCATATTTCTGCCTTAATGTTTCTTCTTCAAATTCTGGGGGCATTATCAGGAATTATAAATGTTGATTTTTTGTAATTTTCAAATGAAAGGTAACATTTTTGTACAAGAGCTGTGTAAAGTAAGATAAGAAATTGTTAAATTCAAACAATCAAGATGTTATTTACGGCTTCCACTAACTGGCAGCAGCACTTCCGTAATTCGCATAAATGCTTGGACCAACGCTCTACCTCCAACGGTTAGTTCTTCGCTATAGTGTCATCAATCAAAGGAATTGGTATTATGAATTGTTAAGCACAATTCATTTTCAGCTTATGTGCCAGGTTGCTTCTCAGACCTTGGGATTTAATTCTATCTATAGTTCATCAGATATTCTGTATTTAGTTAGGTTACCTCAATCACACAGTATGTTCCCAAATTATCCCTACAAACTTGTAGACGGGAGTGAGTACATAACATTTTGAATAGTATCCCATGTCCGGCAACGTACCGTTTGCGTATTACAACCATTTGGAAATATGTTGGTAATGGGACCGTTTCTACAAGTAATTTATTAGGCGTGACGCAGCACATCCCTTGTTTTTCATTTCCTCTTATTTGATAACCAAAGAAACAAAGAGGAAACGTAATCAGTTTTCATAAACATCACGAACATTCTCCCGATTCGAGCGTGCGACATCTTCTTGAAGAGCCACAGTCACGCCTGCTGACGGTGAAGATACCCCTTCCTCCAAGCAAGAGCGTAGTTCTGACGAACGGGGTATTCGATGGAGTCGGACGTTACGGATAACGAGCACCTCTACCATTACCGTGAGCGTCGCCATACAGTAGGATCATGTTCAGGTATTCTGCAAACTTTTACTCAATTACGTTGCTCTAACATTCAGAGACATGTTATGAGCCTCTGAAAGAAAGGTACAATAGAAGTCGAATGACATTAGCCGATCCTATATAAGCATCCCCTCCCCGTCCCCTCCCCCCCTCCCCCTCCCCCGCTACCCCATTGTGAGTACCCTGTCGCATGCCTACCAGCAAACATGTTTTGAAACAGCTGTAGCTCGGAAACGGTACGTCTACGGACATGGTTTCCAGTCCCAATATTGTCTACTCACTACCCTCTGAAAGACAACGTTTGTAACTGGAGTTTTCGAGTGCCAGAAAAAAGCAAACCGAGTGTGATAAGGTTTTCATTTCGTTGATTAAGAATTATTTATACTTTCTAACATTCTGCGTGGTGTCTGTTTGTTCTAAGTCGTGTCTCCTAACCACTTTCGCGCTACGACGCTCTGAGCGTGTTTTTTGGGGAATTGCATAGTTTGAACCTGGGACCTGTTGCTGGTAAGGAGACGCCAGACCACACATGAGATCTAGAATTCAGAAGAGTTCAGTGATGCTAGCGATGGTATAATCAAATACCTAATGATTTCAGCGTCAGCTCCACTGCACTCCCTGTAAAAGAATCTTAATACTAACTAAATTTAGTGGAAGGGGTTCAAGGCTTTCCTATTTTTAGTTAGCTGGTAAAATAACGTCAAAAAAGCAGTTAAGTTTAGCATTGGAGATTTTATTCTACTCACAAAACATTGTTTATAAATTGCACTCTTGATAAAAGGAAATATTTTAATACATGATGATAAAAACCAACTGCGTTCATCAAAAATGTGAACGAATATTCCCTGAGTGGGTTTCCAAGTTCTACAATGGATCGAAGGATGACCTATGCCTTATCACATCTATAATCTAGGTTTAAATTAAGTTTCATAAAAGAGAAAACTATCAAAAATGGTCTACAGTGACCCTCAATTATCTTTAATTACTTATTTAACTTGTCGTAAATTGCAGTGGCTGATGCAGCTTCTCAATAATTATATAACAGAAAAATTATCGCACTTCAGATTTTTAGCTACTAATAGCAAATGTGAATACCACAAAGTTTGACGACCGACACTAGTATTACGTAAAAAGGGGGTGTAACAGATGAAACTTCTGCAGTTGTGAGTGAAGCCTTATGCGCTCTCATGTGGCATCGCGTTCGTTCATTACCTTGTCGGTGCTTAGGCAACGTCAGGGGGCGGCGGGTGGCGCAGCTCCACACACCTCGCCATCTCGGAAGCAACTCTCCCTAACTTCTCCTTACTACAATTTACCGAAGTTGGTTTAAGAAAAGCTATCAGGCTGTGTTTTCAACTGACCAGTCAGGGTCTGAACGTTAACCTTAAGCTCCACCTACAAAAATTCTCGCTATCCAATGAGTAACATTATACTTTTCGTGGTGGGGCAATGTTTTTAACGTTTGCAACGTAACAGAGACGCTTACAGTCTCACGCTAAAACTTTCAGCTGGTGTGGCCCTTTTAGTGTTATCGTAAGATCTATACTGTTCTTCTGGGGGGTCTATCTTTTTACTTGGGCTGGGGGGTGGTCTTGGCGGTCGGCCGGCGATGTGGGTGTCCGTCCCTTATCGTAGGGTCTTCTAGCCTAACACGGTTCTGGTCTCGGCTTCTGTTCTCGTTCCTCCCCTTGGAACTGCGTCTGTTTCACGGTGGGAACGTATGACATGCATTTAGGCGTTCTTGTGTTAGTCTGTGGTTTTCCATTTGCTGACTCGTTGATCGTATTACTTTGGTTAATTTAATGTCAGGATTTATTCGGAGCTATATGACATACTGCCGGATCTGCTATCATGTCAGGGTTTTCATGGAAGGTGTTGGATTTGCCTGACACTTTACAACTTCAGCATCAATCTAATAAACACACAATTCCTCTCCGTCCTCCTGCTGTGAATGGTGTAAGATGCGAACATTTTAACTATTCTGTAGTAGATGTTTGTATGTGCAGTACAAGCTTACAGTGAGAGCATATCGCTGGTGGCGTACTGTCGCAGCCCAAGTGGGAAACTATAAATCTTCTGAAATGCTTCAACCGCTATCGATGCAATGAGCGCCATCTCAGAGAAACTGACTCGTCGAGATCTTAGAGAATCAATTACTAACAATTAATTCAAAGTACAGTATTCTAAACAACTTACAAACTAGACGAGGCAAAATAATGCGTCAAAGACAGCATGGCACAACTTTTTGTATGTACTGTTACATTCTCCGATCGAGTAGCACGCATCTTTAATCCATGTCTCGAACTCGTACATGCATCGTAATCGAAATCGAAGGAGTGTCGAAAGCATTGCCTCTCATACTGGAGCCTAGGAATTTGTAAGTCACTGTCTGTGTACAGGAACACTTCCAAACCGCCCAACAGAGATGTGCGGTGGTCACCGATGGTGTCGCTGAACTGGGTTTCTTAGGTGGAACCTTTTCCGTTCTGGTCTCGCGTGTGTTAGTGTTACAACTCTTGTCATTACGTCACACGAGGGCGTGAAACGTGAGGGCCGAGGAAACACAAACGCACTGTACTGCTTGTGGTCACGTTCAAATTTTGTGAAATGGTTTTAATTGGTCCCTAAAGTTCCACACCGTGTACCTTAGTAAAAACTGCGGTTGCGCTACACTCCAAAAGGGTCAGAACATGTTCAGTGAGTTTGCAGGCACACGATTTCCATGAGGTACCGGCAGCGCCACAACGAACGTCGTCCCGTTCCTCATAGCAATCCTGATTGCTGTTTTCGTCCACAAAGTATGTGGTAGACAACAATCAAGAAATGGGTGTTTTCAATGAGGGATTTATGCCACCCTCTACGGCTTTTCAGTGTCGAAAAAAAATGGTTCAAATGGCTCTGAGCACTTTGGGACTTAACTTCTGAGGTCATTAGTGTCCTAGAACTTAGAACTACTTCAACCTAAATAACCTAAGGACATCACACACATCCATGCCCGAGGCAGGATTCGAACCTGCGACCGTAGCGTTCAGTGTCGATTCTGAGCGGCAATATGCCTGATAGTTTTTCCTCAGCCCCCATAAGAAAACAGCGTGATTTCTATGTTTCTTACCTCCATCGCAGAGGCTTCAATGTAAGGGGTAAACTGTGGGTAAGAGGTTTATGACGACTTTCCTATCGTGTAACACGCCTCACGCTGGCATTGGGGAGAATTACAGCGAAACGTGGTGCCAATGTGACATCATTGACCCAACTTCTCAGCTCCCGCTGAAGCTTCGCAGTATCCCAAGGGTGGCGTCACGAGGTGCCACGCCCTTGCACTAGTGGAGACGGAGGCTGTAGGCAACAACTTTGAGCCAATTTTCAAACTATTGGGACGCAATGAGAGACAGTTATGAGGTTTCGAAAAAGTGACCCTTTAACTGTGGTGTGCTGAGTTATTTCGGATTCACAAGCCTTTACTCGGAGATATTAAAAAAAGAACCACTTCCTTTCTCTATCATTTTACTTAAATTATGAACCCAGTAAAGGACTTGGAAGAGCAGTTGAAAGGGATGGACAGTGTCTTGAAAGGAGGATATAAGATGAACATGAACAGAAGCAAAAAGAGGATAATGGAATGGAGGCGAATTAAGTCGGGTGATGCTGAGGGAATTAGATTAGGAAATGAGACACTTAAAGTAGTAAAGGAGTTTTGCTATTTGGGGAGCAAAATAACTGATGATGGTCAAAGTAGAGAGGATATAAAATATAGACTGGCAATGGCAAGGAAAGCGTTTCTGAAGAAGAGAAATTTGTTGACATCGAGTATAGATTTAAGTGTCAGAAAGTCGTTTCTAAAAGTATTTGTATGGAGTGTGTCTATGTATGGAAGTGAAACATGGACGATAAATAGTTTGGACAAGAAGGGAATAGAAGCTGTCTAAATGTGGTGCTACAGAAGAATGGTGAAGTCTAGATGGGTAGATCACATAACTAATGAGGAGGTATTAAGTAGAACTGGGGAGAAGAGGAGTTTGTGGCACAACTTGACCAGAAGAAGGGATCGTCGGTAGGACACGTTCTGAGGCATCAAGGGATCACCAATTTAGTATTGGAGGGCCATGGAGGGTAAAAACCGAAGAGGGAGATCAAGAGATGAATGCACTAAGCAGATTCAGAGGGATTTAGGTTGCAGTAGGTACTGGGAGATGAAGAAGCTTGCACAAGATAGAGTAGCATGGAGAGCTGCATCAAACCAGCATCAGGACTGAAGACCACAACAACAACAACAACATACATGACGAAAAGGAGAACTACATCAAACAAGTAGAAAACCCCACTAAATTCTGAACAATACAATAATAATAATGATAACACTAATGTAAGTTCCTGAAGAAACAGCAATAACGCGGCTTGCCCTGATTTGTGGTTCTAAAAAGGTACCAAGAGCTCAGTTGAAACCCTTGAAGTAAAATTTTCAAAACTGTAAACTTAAGAGTGAACTAAATCTTAAAATCAGATCAGAAGAAATGCAATTTATTTAATTTGTGCTGTGATAAAACGTTCGTATGTGACTCATGTGAGAATGCTGTAGACAAGAGTATATTTAAAATGTTAAAATAATTAAGGTAGCGGTTACATCATTTGCATCAATGATTTCACTTCATTGCACACTATAGTATGAAATCTTAATTTACCCTAGTGGGCCTGAGGGAGCCGTCAATTATATCTCGTATGTCATCATAATATTACCGCCGGCCAATTGAAGCAGAGTTAATTGAACAATTCATACCATCACATTTGTTTTAATTACGGCTCTCGCCACAGCATAAACGTATTATCGGTAACGCAGAATTTTGAATTATTTCTCGACATTTGCTGGAAACAAAAATTTCAACCACCCTGTTTGTAATTTCTCAATATTATTATAAACTGTTACATTTTATTTGATTCGACGAATTATGAAGCATTTACTACTCTGTCCTGTATAGAAAAATTGGATACATTCTTAGTGTTTAAGGTATTGATTCTAGACATCTGAAAAGTAGTCCAGATAACTTTAAATGTCATGTAAATATTGTTCATTTTTAGATCATGTTCATTTGTAACATGTGCCTAAATGGGCTTTCTATAGTAAATTTCTAATCGTCCAAATGCAGCTCTTCACCTCCATGGCTATTGTCCCCATCGTAGCGCAATTATAGCATATTGTTCTATACATGCTTTTGTCCTTTGTGTGCTGTTTCATTATCTTGTAATTGTCAGAACGTAGTTTTCTAAGATCTTTACGAGTCACTTTCTGTAAGATGGCGTTTACCGCATCGATAGCGACTGAAGCGTGTTAGCCGACTTACAGTGACTCACTTCGGCTGCGACACTCTGACACCAATGGTTTGCTCTCATTGTAAGCTTGTATTGCAGATAAAAACCCGTGACACTAGCACCGTTACAGTATTCATATCTTACACCATTCACAGCATGAGGAGGAAGAGAGAATAGAGTGTTTATAGGATCGATTCTGAAACTTGCGAAGTACTACTATTGTAACTGAATGAACTTGATCTAACCATTGCATCTTATCTAGAAACTGTACTACTTTTGTATAACCATTACAGACTCTGATCTAGAATAGCTGCAGCTAACCTGTTTTTAAACACGAACGTATTTGTGCATCTAACTTTTGATGTATATGGTATCAGTTAGTCTAAATGGCATCTATCTGTAAATGAGACTGAATGTAAGGAATGGTTATCAGAAGCGCACAGAATAATTTTCCCATCAATCACACAAAATCGGTAACTGTTACTGAAAATATGCTCTGTTAGATAAATGCATCTTCTAAATTTATGTGACAGTTTCGCTAACAAATAATTTGCCTACTTTCATATCAAAAGGTTCGTTTATACCCTAAATCGTTTCTTACCTTGGCTCTACTCTGTCTGCACACTGCAAGAGTGCGAAGTGCTAAACGCTATTGCCTATAATACACACATGAGCCAAAACTTCACGACCGCCTGCTTAATAGCTTGATTGCCGCCCTTAGAACGAAACACATAATTGATTCTGCGTGTCAGGGATTTAACAATTCTTAACAGCTTTGTGGAGGTATGTGACATTAGATGTCTACGCACAGATCATGTAATTTGCGAAAGCAACGGATCGCTGATTTGCGCACGCGGTGATGGCGCCCGATGGTGAACCAGTTGTGTTCCATGAGATTTACACCAGGGGAATTTGATTGCCGAGAAATCAACGTGAATTCACTATAAAGTATCTCATATCACTGTAGTGTGGATCTTACTCCGAGATGCTGACGATTACACTGCTGAAAGATGACATCACCATCGTGGAAGACATCAAGCACAAATGGATGCAGGTGGTCCGCAGCTGTAAGCGTGACTACCATAGGTCCCATGACTACCATAGGTCCCATGTAAGCGCAGGAAAATGTCTCTCATAGCATAATAACGCTCCCAGCAGCATGCGTCTGCGCAGGCTGCACTTTTCGAGCCTCCATTCACCCCGATGATGGCGTGTGTGGAGACGACCACCCACCTAGCGAGCAAAAATATGATTCACCCGAAGAGTTGACATGTTTCCATTGATCGGCCGCCGAATCCTTCTGGTCCGGTGCCCACTGCTATCGTAATTGATGGTGTCGTTGGATCAACATGTTAACTTCTAGCGGTGGTCTGCAGCGAAGCTGCATGTTCAACGGTTTACGATAAACGGTGTGCTCCGAAACACGTCTACATGAACCAGCATTGTACTCTTTCGGCAGAGATGACACAGATCACCGTCTATCCTACTTTACAGTACAGATAAGCCTCCGAACTACACGTTGTTTGAAGAGCCGTCGACGTCCAACCATTTAGCGCCAAGTAGTACTTTCACTGTGCTCCTACCCTTTTCTGTAGATGCTCACGACAGTATCACGTGGTCATTCGACCGGTGTCGATATTTTCTAGAGACTCGTTCGCAGGCCCTTGGTCAATGTCTCTTATCTGAATGGAGTTCTCCATTTGCAGCCCATATCTTTGCTAGGGTAATCCCCTGTCCGTGTCCGCTCCGCTTGGATACTTTTGTTACATCGTCACATAACGACAGCGTCACCAGACGGCATCCAACAATTCGTTGGGTAGTGGTCGTAATGATATGGCTGATCAGTGTAAATTATTGCGTGGCAAAATGCTCCTTCTTACTTATTTTATTTACCTAGCTGCATGAAAAAATTTAGCTTATGTCCCTGCACTGTCCATGCAGTAGAGAATGCATGACAGTGCAGATTTTACATATCTGTCTTTCATCTAATAGAGGGCATAAGCTTCATGAAATGTTTTATAGATGAATAGGGAAGTATTCTAGAGTCATTTTTAATTCATTTAATAAGGCAAAAATGATATTCGAACTAGCATGAACAATAACTTTTTCTTAGCATTATCATAAACGACAAAAATTACTTCTACACAGAATATTTAAATTTACATATAATTTATTCTTTGCTTTCTCAGATGAAATTCTTTTAACTAACGATGGTTGCAGGAAACTAATTAGAATAGTGAATTCAACCTTTGTACCAACACATACATATTGTTAAACGCAATGAAATATTTACACCACAAAATTTTGCGATTAGCGCCTGCAGTAAATAAAACGTAATGTATGTTACGTTCTTTCAAAGTTATCGTCCCTCTATGAAATCATCGCAGATCAGCCTCTGTCCTTAATTCTCAGTTATCAATCAGGGAGCAGCTCAAATAAAATTCCATTGTCTGTGAGGTATGTACGCCATACAAGCTCCTCTCTCTGCCATGACACAACGCTCTCTCTCTCTCACTCTCACTCTCTCTCTCTCTCTTTGGTCGTCTCTCTCTCTCTCTCTCTCTCTCTTTGGTCGATAAATGCTATCCTCGGTCACCCAAGCTCTACGCAATAAAACTGCAACCTCTGGTTGCCAAAGATTATATCGCTCATGTATTCAGCTAAGCAAAGAATTTCGTAGTGGGAAACATTCCAAATAAACTATCAAATGTACCAAACAAACTTTCATTTCACATGATATGTACACCTTTTACACCCGTTTCTCGTAATGTGTACACCTTTCACTGGTAACGTTACGTTACGACAGTAAGTTAAAGGTGTTACGCTGCGTTTAAGTTAGGGTTGAGATGACGTTTATTGGCCACCAAACGAGCTGCCCATAAGACCACTTCCTTATTGCATGAGTCTAAATGTTTCTTTAGCAATAAATCAGGAATGATTTCCCCTTGTAGCATTTAGAAGTGTAGATAGGTTGGCATCTGAACGAGAAACTTTAATATAATGCCCCTGTAATGCAGAGAAAGAACACGACAGTATCTGACTACTAGAACAGTGGTTAACATGATGGACATAAGTGTATGAATCGAAATGATCACGTAATATCATTACCAGGAAAGGCGAATGAAGGGCGAAGATCTGTTGGAATGATGTGGCGTTTAATATAATGCATCTGTAAAGAAAATCACTAAAACACTCTGATGTGACCAATTAAAGGAGGATTGTTCCGCTCTCCTTTTGGAGTGAGCATGAGAACAGGCATCGAACTAATTCAGACACCCTATGTTAGTAACGTAAGAGAGTGATATGTCCAACACGTAAGTACGTGAGCTGTTGTTTTTCCAAGGTCAGGCAGTTCGTGAAATTAAAAGCAATATGAATATACAATGAAGATTTGAATGATGTGTTGCGCAGTGTCCATTGTAGCCTATGCCCGTGGATCATGTCACGTCGCTCTTTTCAGTTAGGAGCACACAGTGAGCATGTAAACATCAATAGAACAATAGAAACTCCTCCCAAGTGTGCAGTGCGCTCCTTGATGCAGCAGGGTTCTGCCTGATTCCATGCTACCCACATAGTGCGACTGCCATGCGTGCCAGCAAAGTGTGGAAGTGGTGAAAATGTTTTGAACCGGGACGTACAAAACGTTATTGTTGCAGGCGGTCAGGGAAAGCTTGCGAGCGTCAACCGATGATCTCGCTCAGCGATTTGATCAGCTCGCCTGAGCAAATCGTCTACAAAGGACATTTCAGAATGAACAAGAGGAATGTTGTCATCAGGCATTGTACTTCTTCATGCCATTGCTCGGCGGCACACTGCAGCTGCAACAGAGATGCTCCTGCAGCATTTTCGATAGGAACTGTTTGATCAACCGCCATACAACCTGGAATTGTCTCCCATTGATTTTCAAGGCTTTGCCCGCACGAACCGCTCGCTATAAGAACAGTATTTTGGCACAGTCAACGAGTTGCATACAAGCGTAGATAATTGTCGGGAAGCAAAGGCGGTTGCCTTCTGTAACGAGATTGTTGGCAAGTTCGCACATCTCTACGACAACTGTCTAAGTGTAGTGTCAACCATATAGAGAAGAATTTGGCTCTACAAATGGCTCTACTCACTATGGGACTTAACATTTGACGTCATCAATCCCCTAGACTTAGAGCTACATAAACCTAACTAACCTAAGGACATCACACACATCCATGCCTGAGGCAAGATTCGAACCTGCGACAGTAGCAGCCGCGGAATAATTTGGATGGTGTAGCTAAATGTGGGTAACAAAACTCTTCTGCTTTTCACTGTGATTTCCATTTCGCGACCGATTTGACCATGGGAGGAAAAACCCCTCCTATAACAGAAAAGTGTTTGCGTTACCTTCCGTTGCCGGAATCAGTTAATATAATACAAACATCTTCATATCCTGTAGCAAGTAAGAAAGTGGGAAATTAGAAACAGTAACAACGCTGCTGAGAAAAATAACTATATTGTAGACATTCAAGACCCACTAATGTATAAAGTGGTGAGTTATCATGAATTGATATTATTGGTTGAATAAACATACTTTTTTGGATAGACACCAATAAAATCTACTCCACTGGAGGCCGAAACGTCGATTTCATCCAGTTACTTTCGTTTTGAAACATGAAGTGCCTCTATAACAGAAATTCTCAGGGATCTTAAATGGAAATTATAGAATGAAAGCGAACCTGTTAGTTAAATTTAGAGAATATGTTTTAGAAAAAGACTGCACGTTATTGTGGTACCTCCGTCCTGCATCTAATTCACTGCATTCAGTGACGCCCCGTAGTACTGAACTTGACAGTTGCCCGCTTTAACGTTCCATTGCGCTTCCTGGCGTCCTGCTGTCAAGCTGCTGTATGTATGTAGAGTAGGCAGATACGATACGAGTTCGAGAACGGCAGGGACAATAGGATATAATGTTCCGTCGACAGCGAGATCATTAGAGATGAAAGACACGTTTGGATTGTCAATGATGGGGAAAATATCGGACATGTTCTTTCAAGGCAACAATGCTGATATTTGCTTGGAGCGATTTAGGAAAATCACGGGAAACTTATATCAGGGTTGCCGAACGCAAATATTAACGTGTTCGATACCATATACAGTCCATCATTTGTGTGTCTACTGACGGCATCTTCTTTTTCTACAGTTGAAGATACGCATCACAGTTGTCCATTGTTTACGAAACCCCAGTGAACGTCGATACAGATAGGTCCAGACTCGTCGCACATCTCCTGCACCAAACTAACACCATGAGCGGAGTTCGCAGGTCTCTTGGGGCCATGGCGACAAGGAGGAGCTTATACTGATGAGCCAAAACATTATGACTTCCCGCTTACTAGCTAGTTTCTGCGTATTCGGAACGAAATACATCACATATTACGCGTATCAGGGATCCGACAGTTAGTTGGTAGGTTTGTGAGGTATGTGGCATTAGATGTCTAAACATGGGTCATGTAAATCGCGTAAATATCGAGCTGCGATTTGCGTACGCGGTATGACGCCCTAAAGCGACACAGATGGGTACAATTGGATTTACATTAGTCGAGTTTGGTCACCGAGACATCAAGGTGAGTCCACTACAATACTCCTCAGATCAGTGTAACACGGTTCTGTTCCGAGACACTGACAATTATATTGCTGATATATGACACCGCCGTCAGTTGAGAAAGCCAGCATGCAGGGATGCAGGTAGTTTGCAGGTGCCAGCGTGTCTTTGATTACTGCAACAGGAACAATCCAAGCACAGGAGATTATCTCCCGTAGCGTAATAATGCTCCAAACGCATCCGTCGATAACCCATATGACGGCATATGTGGCGACGACCATCGATCTTCTGTACCAAAAAAGTGATTCACCCGAACAGCCGACACCTTTTTATTGACTGAAGGCAGAATCCCGAAGGTCCTGTTTCCCCTGCAACTGCGATTGACGATGTCGTTGGGTAAACATGTAAAGCGTGGGATGATCTGCTGCGGAGCTCCATGTTCAACAATGTACGATGAATGGTGTGCTAAAAAAAATGGTTCAAATGGCTCTGAGCACTATGGGACTCAACTGCTGAGGTCATTAGTCCCCTAGAACTTAGAACCAGTTAAACCTAACTAACCTAAGGACTTCACACACATCCACGCCCGAGGCAGGATTCGAACCTGCGACCGTAGCGGTCTCGCGGTTCCAGACTGCAGCGCCAGAACCGCGCGGCCACTTCGGCCGGCCGGTGTGCTCAGAGAGCACCGCATTGTGCTATTTCGGCTGAGATGCCACAGATCAGCATCTATCCTACTTTACAGAACAGACAAGCCTCAGGACTCTACGTTTTGAATCGGGAACGTACAACCATTTAGCTCCCAGTGGAAGTTATTCTTTGCTTTTACCTCTTTGCATACAAGCTCATGGCACTAGCAAGTGAACATTCGACCACATTCGTCGTTTTCGAGATACTCGTTCACAGGCTCTGCGTTAATAGTAATGTGCCCTTTGCCAAATTCGCTTATCCCAATGGATTTCCCCATTTGCATCCCATATCTTCGCTGGGGTACTCCGCCGTCCGTATCTCCTCCGCTTAGATAGTTTTGCCATCGCGTCACGTGCCCGCAACGCCACCAGGCGCCATACACCGTTGCGGTGGGCAATAGACGTAATGCTTTTGCTGATCTATATACACAGATCAAAAAAGTTTTGCATCACCTCAGTTCCGAGAGTTCCGGAACCCGTACAATAGAGGTCATCATAAACATCATTTCCGCCCTTTCTTTGCTCATGAAAACCACACATTGCTTGTTGTACCACCATACAGCGAGACCTTCATAGGTGGTGGTCCAGACTACTGGACGCCCCGGTGCCTCTAATACCCAGTAGCACGTCCTCTTGCATTGATGTATGCCTGTATTCGTCGTGCCATACTACGTATCCACAAGTTCATCAAGGTATGGTTGGTACTGATTGTCGCACTCCTCAACGGCGATTCGTAGTAGATCCCTCAGAGTGAGTCACGTCGTCCGTAAACAGCCCTTTTCAACCTACCCCAGGCATGTTCAATAGGGTTCATGTCTGGAGAACATGCCGGCCACTTTAGTCCAGCGATGAGCGATGTCGTTATCCTGAAGAAAGTCATTCACAAGACGTGCACGATGGGGCGCGAATTGTTGTCCATGAAGACGAATGCCTCGCCAATATGCTGTCGATATGGTTGCACTATCGGTCGGAGAATGGCACTCGCGTATCATACAGTCGTTACGGCGCCTTCCATGATTACCAGCGGCGTACGTCCACCCCGCATAATGCCACCCCAAAACAGCAGGAAATCTCCATCGTGCTGCACTCGCTGGAGAGTGTGTCTGAGGCGTTCAGCCTGACCGGGTTGCCTCCAACCACGTCTCCAACGATTGCCTGGTCGGAAGCATATGCGACACTCATCGGTGAAGAGAACGTGATGCCAATCCTGAGCGGTCCATTCGGCATGTTGTTGGGCCCAACTTGTCCGCACTGCGTGGTATCGTGTTTGCAAAGTTGGACCTTGCCATGGACGTCGGGCGTGAAGCTGCGCATCATGCAGCCTATTGTGCACAGTCTGAGGCGTAACACGACGTCCTGTGGCTGCACGAAAAGCATTATTCAACATGGTGGCGTTGCTGTCAGGGTTCCTCCGAGCCATAATCCGTAGGTAACGGTCATCCACTGCAGTAGAAGCCCTTGGGCGGCCTGAGCGAGGCATGACATCGACAGTTCCTGCCTCTCTGTATCTCCTCCATGTCCGAACAACATCGTTTTGGTTCACTCCGAGACGCCTGGAAACTTGCTTGCTGACAGACCTTCTTTGGACAATGTAACAATGCGGACGCTATCGAACAGCGGTATTGACCGTCTAGGCATGGTTGAACTACAGACAACACGAGCCTTGTACCTCCATCCTGGTGGAATGACTGGAATTGATCGGCTGTCGGACCGCTTCCGTCTAATAGGCGCTGCTCATAGATGGTTGCTTACTTGTTTGGGCGTGTTTAGTGACATCTCTGAAAAAACAAAGGGACTGTGTCTGTGATGCAATGTCCTCAGTCAACGTCTATCTTCAGGAGTTCTGGAAGCTGGGGTGATGCAAAACTTTTTTTGATGTGGGTATATCGTGCTATGGCAATGATGTGTGCACTAGCTAGCGTTCGTCGCTGCTTAGGAAGCTGCTGTATTCCCTTACTGATCTCATGATTCAAGTAGCGCAAACCGAAGGATAAGAGTGTGAAGATTCGGACCAATCATTTCGCCCAGATTGTTTTAATCTTATGTGTGTGCTAAGAATTTTGAAGCTGACTTGTCATGATGGAATTTGCTATCAGTTTTTCCATTTCGTTCGAGGACTCTTCACTGAATGTAGGTGGAATGTATCTGGTCTTTAAGAACATTGTTCCGCCTTGGCCAGAGATCAGAAATCCTTAATCCTTGCCATACGTACATTGTACTATACGTCCTGCATGTGAGGATTCTAGGTATAGCAACTTCGAGGAATGTAAATGAATCTGCGCTATTTGTATGTTAGCCTAACAAAAGGATTATATGCATACATAGCTGTTATTTACGACAACTGTGCAATTTTTGTGTCAATACGTAGCTGATACTTATGTCAACCGTGCAATTAAGAACTGCGAAACTCAATGCCAATCTTATAAGCAAATTACTTCGTTTCTCGCCCACTTCTTTGTCTCTAAGATTGCTACAAAATTAAAAATGTCAGGAGCACCTACTCAGCCAAACCCATCCACACACACACACACACACACACACACACACACACACACACACACACACACAAACACACACACACAGGCACACACACGTATTCATTCACACTCATGCATATGTCTAAATGTTAACATTACATGTACACACCAATAATTCTATTACAAAATCTACCATATTATTCCTTCGAGTATTTTACCTGATTTCCAGATCATACGTGATATGTACACATCGTACGATTCGCAAAGAAAAGGTTCTGAGAAAGAAAACAAATAAATGATTTAGGCACGAACATTATGCAGAATTTCGGTAACACTAGTGTACGTACGTCTTTCAATCGGTAATTACCTCATAGGAAAAGCAGAAATCATTAAGATCATGAAGAAGTAAATGTACGCCCCATTTCCTAGGTATAAAACTAGGACTTGTGCTGTTTTGAATCTATCATTAATATACAGTCCTCCAAGAATACGATGAAGATTACTTTCATATAAAATGCGAAACGATGTAACTTCTAATTTTATCGTACGAAAAAGCGTTTTGTTTGAACACGAATCCTTAGATGAACCAACTGCCTGAAGCTGGCAAATTTAGCATCGAAATGGAATTGGTAAAGCGATACAGGATGCATTTACCTATAGCCGATCGAAAGCTGTGTGGTGTGTCAGTTGGGATGCGACCATCTGAAACACACACAATGCACAATGTTAAAGGAAACATAGGAAGTTGAAAAAAATCGTTTGAGACAAATATACTAAACTTATATAGAAACCCTGTTAAATTCGCTGTATGCGTTATAAGTAATATTAATGCAAATAATCAATTTGTGTACGTATTAAGTGATGAGGAAACTTTGTTTATTTGTAGTATCTTCAAGTGACCAAAACATCCGAACTCGTGGTTCCGGAATTCAAGTCCAGAAAGTGTCATGGAAACCACAAGTATGCTCTTATCTCATCACTCTGTGAAATGACTACTTATTTTCTATGAGTATACAGTCAGACGAGATATTTTTCTTAATATGCCATAATTCTAGAGTACCACACAGTTACAGAAATTATTGAAGCATAGTTTCGCCGTTGGCTCTAAATTTACCTGCTCTTTATTTAACGGGACATCCTTCACAGGAAGGATATTAAGAATTTTTTTTAATCATCTCACAGTAATTGCATCAGTTGAAACTATAGGCACAGTGAAGAACAAAGCTTAAGCAGTGATAGCTACTGAGGCTGTCCTTACAGTGACATTTGGTAAAGGCTAACTAAATGAGACAAAAACTTTTCCAGCTAACGTGCGATATAAGATGAAATTTGTTCAGTTAATTCTGTAAACATTTAAAAAGCTTAGAATCATTTGCACACTTATTGTGACTTCTTCAAGTAATGTAAAGTAATTTGTAATCAACTATTTAAAATTGTAACATATTTCGCTTCAAAATTCATCGCTCGTAATGAAGTTGAGAATTTATGAATAAATTTAAGAAATCTTTTCAATTGTGCGATTTTTTTACCGTTTGGTAACTGAAAAATCATTTTAGTATCTACGAGGACTAGATAGGGAAATCAATCAAAGCAATACTAACACAAAAATCTAGAGAATTTATTATGTCGTTTAGCAAATTATTTCGTGTTTACCAACATTTTAAAACATAACGAACACTTTACAGAAGAAATTATCAGCAGTATAGTCACTGCAAAGTTGTTTTTAGAAAATTGTGAAGCTCCTGAAATAAAAAAAAGTAAGCCAGGTAGAATTGAGCCGAAAGCGTTCATTTCTTTTCAAAGACAACAACTTAAAACTGTAACTAGATAGCGTTTGTGCGAAATTTATCGTAGGCCTCTTCGAAAACATCAGTAAAAATGGTATAAAATTGTTTTGTATTCGCCTTAACACGAGACGGCTATTATAAGTCAAGAAAAGACAAAAATCGCAGGTATGACACTTCTAGCTCTCGTGTACAAAGGCGAGTCGTCTTGTTGGGTTTTCGTAATAAAATTGTTATTTGACAGTCCTGAAATACTATGCAGTGTCTCCCATTTAGCTTCACCGCATCAAGTAACTTATGTCCAGAAGTATAGTAAAAATGTATCAAGGTAATGTTAGCTACAAATGGAACATTGGAAAATATAATTGCCTTTCTTGTAATTTTATCTGTCATGTAGATACGACCAATAGTAGGCCTAATTCTTTTTTAAATTGCACTCTATATTTAATCACTCCTTGGATTTTTTGGTCCAAAAGTGGTCTGCTAGTATCAAACATAGGTTTGAGGAGGACATTTATGAGAGTGTTTGTTTGGAGTTGGCATTGTGTGGTAGTGAAACATGCACTGTGAGAAAAATGGAATAGAAGAGAACTGAAGCATTTGAGGTGTGGTTCTACAGACGAATGTTGAAAAGCAGGTGGACTGTTAAGGCGAGGAATGAGGAAGTTCTCAGAATCGGCGAGAAAAGGAATATATGGATAAACTCTGACAAGAAGAAGGGACAGGCTGACAGGACGTCCGTTAGGATGTCAGGGAATAACGTCTGCAATATTACAGGTAGTTGCAAAGGGTAAAAACTGTAGAGGAAGACAGAGATTGGGATACATCCAGTAACTAACTGCGACGCAGGTTGCAAGCGCACTCCGATATGAAAAAGTTGAGACACGAACTAATTCATGTTGGGCCGCATCAAACCAGTCAGAAAACTGATGAGTAATACAAAAGTTTCCTTCCTCTCCTGACGACTAGTATGACGTTATTGAAAACGAAACTGACCTTGACTCTCCTGTAGTAGCGCAAGAGCAAGTACCAGGAGTGAGGTAACTCGACTACTTGTTGGAGTTAAAGTAAACAAATGGAAACACAAAGAGAATGCACTTTAGTGATAAAGTCAACCTCTTCCGTTGAAGTTCTCTAAGGGTACAGCGTACACAGACGAAAAGAAGGTAGGTATGCAGCCCATTTCACGTGGTTAAGATAAACGCCACCGTTTGATAGATGTGCATTTTCCTTGTGTTTCCATTAGTTTTACCAACGGTACCTGCACCGTATGCTAAAATAGAAGAATCAAAACCAATTTTGTGTTACACTTTCAATGACATCATGTTTATTTTGAGGAGAAGGAAGTCGATTATCAAATTAAAAAAAAATGTTGGTTATTTTTACCTATTGTTATTCATATTTTCATAGCGAACAAAGTTACATGAAAGGCAGTTACTCTGGTTAATGGCCCCGGATAGAAAATTAGCATTTGCTACCTGCTACTGTGGCCTGCAGTCCGAAGACTGGTTTAATGCAGCTCTTCATCCTCGTCTATCCTGTATGAGACTCTTCTTCTCCGAATAACCGTTGAAACTGACTCTGCTAACTGTATTCAGCTCTTGGTCTCTCTCTCTCTACGATTTTGTACCACACACCACACACTTCCCTCCAGTACACAGTTGGTGATCCCTCGATGTCTCGAAATGTGTTCTATCAACCGATGCTTTCTTCTACACTCCTGGAAATGGAAAAAAGAACACATTGACACCGGTGTGTCAGACCCACCATACTTGCTCCGGACACTGCGAGAGGGCTGTACAAGCAATGATCACACGCACGGCACAGCGGACACACCAGGAACCGCGGTGTTGGCCGTCGAATGGCGCTAGCTGCGCAGCATTTGTGCACCGCCGCCGTCAGTGTCAGCCAGTTTGCCGTGGCATACGGAGTTCCATCGCAGTCTTTAACACTGGTAGCATGCCGCGACAGCGTGGACGTGAACCGTATGTGCAGTTGACGGACTTTGAGCGAGGGCGTATAGTGGGCATGCGGGAGGCCGGGTGGACGTACCGCCGAATTGCTCAACACGTGGGGCGTGAGGTCTCCACAGTACATCGATGGTGTCGCCAGTGGTCGGCGGAAGGTGCACGTGCCCGTCGACCTGGGACCGGACCGCAGTGACACACGGATGCACGCCAAGACCGTAGGATCCTACGCAGTGCCGTAGGGGACCGCACCGCCACTTCCCAGCAAATTAGGGACACTGTTGCTCCTGGGGTATCGGCGAGGACCATTCGCAACCGTCTCCATGAAGCTGGGCTACGGTCCCGCACACCGTTAGGCCGTCTTCCGCTCACGCCCCAACATCGTGCAGCCCGCCTCCAGTGGTGTCGCGACAGGCGTGAATGGAGGGACGAATGGAGACGTGTCGTCTTCAGCGATGAGAGTCGCTTCTGCCTTGGTGCCAATGATGGTCGTATGCGTGTTTGGCGCCGTGCAGGTGAGCGCCACGATCAGGACTGCATACGACCGAGGCACACAGGGCCAAAACCCGGCATCATGGTGTGGGGAGCGATCTCCTACACTGGCCGTACACCACTGGTGATCGTCGAGGGGACACTGAATAGTGCACGGTACATCCAAACCGTCATCGAACCCATCGTTCTACCATTCCTAGACCGGCAAGGGAACTTGCTGTTCCAACAGGACAATGCACGTCCGCATGTATCCCGTGCCACCCAACGTGCTCTAGAAGGTGTAAGTCAACTACCCTGGCCAGCAAGATCTCCGGATCTGTCCCCCATTGAGCATGTTTGGGACTGGATGAAGCGTCGTCTCACGCGGTCTGCACGTCCAGCACGAACGCTGGTCCAACTGAGGCGCCAGGTGGAAATGGCATGGCAAGCCGTTCCACAGGACTACATCCAGCATCTCTACGATCGTCTCCATGGGAGAATAGCAGCCTGCATTGCTGCGAAAGGTGGATATACACTGTACTAGTGCCGACATTGTGCATGCTCTGTTGCCTGTGTCTATGTGCCTGTGGTTCTGTCAGTGTGATCATGTGATGTATCTGACCCCAGGAATGTGTCAATAAAGTTTCCCCTTCCTGGGACAATGAATTCACGGTGTTCTTATTTCAATTTCCAGGAGTGTATTCAGGTTGTGTCACAAAGTCCTTTCCGCTCCAGTTCTTTTCAGTCCCTCCGCATTATCTATGTGATTTACTTATCTAATCATCTTCATTCTTCTGTAGTACCACATTTCAAAAGTTTCAGTCCTCTTCTTGGCTAAACCGTTTGTCGTCCATGTTTCATTTCCATCCATGGTTACACTCCATACAATTTCTTTCTGAAAAGACTTCACAGCACTTGAGTCTATATTCGATTCCTCTTCTTCAGAATCGCTTTTTCGCCACTGCCACTCTATATTTTAATGCCTCTCTTTTTCAGCCGTCATGAGTTATTCTGCTGTCCAAATAGTATGAATTGTCTATTACTTTAAGTGTCTCGTTTCCTTATTTATCATCTTATTTACGAGAAAGTTCATAAAGACAAGATGCGAGAAAAATTTGACAGAGCACTGAAAGACCAAAGCCGAAACAAGGCCCCGGGAGTAGACGACATTTCGTCTTAAGTGCTGATAGCTTTGGTGGAGCCAGCGATGACATATACCTTTACATCTAGCATGCAAGATGTATGAGACAGGTAAAATTGCCCTCAGATGTCAAGAAGAATGTTACAATTGCAATTCCAAAGAAGCAGTTGCTGACAGGTGTGAATGTTATGGAACTATTAGTTTAATAAGTCACGGTTGCAAAATGATAACACAAATTCTGTATAGAACAATGGAAAAAATGGTAGAAACTGACCTCGGGGAAGATCATACGTGATTCCGGGGAAATGAAGAAACACACGAGGCAATATATATCCTATGACTTACGTTAGATGGAGGTTAACGAAAGGCAGACCTACGTTTATAGTATTTGCAGACATAGAGAAAGCCTTTGACAATGTTGTCTGGAATATTTTTGAAATTATGGCAGCTGCAGGTGAAAAAATAGGGAGCGAAAGGCTATTTACAAGTTGTACAGATATCAGACAGCAGTTATAACAGTCGAGGCTCACGAAAGGGAAACAGGGGTTGAGAAGGGAGTGTAACAGTATTGCTGCCTATCCAGTTGTTATTCTCATCTGTGCACCGAGTAAGCAGTAAAGGAAAACAAAGAAAGATTATGAGTTGGAGTGAAAGTTCAGCGAGAGGAATAAAAACTTAAGGCGTGCCAATGACACTTTAATTCTGTCAGAGGCAGCACAGAACTTGGAAGGGCAGCTGAACAGAGTGGAAAATGTCTTAACAGGAGGCTATGGGCTGAACATCAACCAAAACAAAATAAGCCTACTGGAATGTAGTCGAATTAAATCAAGTGATGCTGACGAATTTGCGACATACAATATTTTAATTTGCTTGTGAAGAAAAAGTTCTTAGAGGAGGTCAGAATAAATCGGACACAGTGTATTCCAACGCCGTTTTAAAGAACGTTACTTCTCGTGTAGTGAAGACATGTCATGAAATATCTCCAGTATTAATTGTGGGACTTGCAAATGTTCTCTCCACCAGAGCTCATAGTCTGGCTCCAAAAAAAAAAAAAAAACTGTTGTGCATCCTGTTTTCTAATGTTGTGGAATTTCCGAGGCAAGAAGGAAAAGTCAGTCTCTTCTCAGGAGCACGAATACGCTTAACTAACGTTTGATGGGTGGTACTGGTAGCCGTCGTGCTCAGCTGCCCATCGGCAACAGTGATTCGGACAGCAGACGCCCCAGGCAGCAGTGAAGTTTTGCCACAACGAGGACCGTCCCACAAAGGAGCCTTTCGTCTTCCGCTTCGCCAGTCTTTCTGTGAGGGTCCTCCTGAGAATTCCGTTAGGCTGCCCGTCCGGAAACATTGCCTTTCCCCTGGAACGAGATCACCTGCTTGAGAGATCTCGTAGTGCCGTACGAGGAAGCTCTTCAAACGTAAAAGTGAGTCTTCCGTGGATTCTGACGTCGTGCCGAACTGTTCAACAAAAACAGTTCTACCTCACACGATATATTTCTATATACACCTCGTGTTTTCGAATTCCTATTTAGTGTTTCCTCAATAACGAAGTGGTTACCAAGATATCTTTTATGCACATTGTTAAAAGTGCTCAAACAAAGAGCCTATTTTATTCAAAAATATTCTGGAGCATATATCCACTTCGAGGGCCATTGTTTCAAGGCTTTCATATGATAATTAAAAGTTTTACAGGCTGCAGTTAATACGTAATAGCGTTGCACATGAACTACAATACGTAAGTATCACAATAAATGTTCACCATGATATTACTGCCTAACATGTAAAGAGGACCCTTTGTTTCACTTTTCATCTATTTATATTACGTCTGTACGGTAGAAGCGGAAAAAATGGCGAACAGTCCTGAAGGATAATGTACGAAAAGGAGCAGAAGATAAATGTGTAGAAGAGAAACTGCGAATGTAGGAATGATCGCTCATGTTTAGACGCCATATTGTAGTTAACATGTAATGAGCTCTATTTTTCCCATTTTTCTTTTTTTTGAGTCATCAGTCTTTACACTGGTCTGACTGATTAGCAAGTAAAACCTAGGTCCTGAACTATTTGATGGATGTAATTCAATCTCTGTCTTTCTCTACAGCTTTTAACCTCTATAGCTCACTCTCATACCGTGGAAATTATTCCCTGATGTCTTAAAAAGTGTCCTGTCACTCTACTCCTTTGTACATGCAGTGGTGTCTATATATTCCTTTCCTCCGCCGATTCTGCAGAGAACCTCCCCGTACTTTACCTTACAAGTCTGCCTAATTTGCAATATTCTGAAGTAGCACCACATCTCAGATGTTTCGGTTCTCTTCTGTTCCCGTCCTCCCACAGTGCACATTTCACTACCATACAATGTTGTGCTCCAAACTTACGTTCCCAAAAAGTTTATCGTCAACTTAATATCTATGTTTGATTGTAGCACACTTCTCTCGGCCTACAATGCCCTTTTTGTGACTGGTAGTCTGCTTTTTAAGTCGTCCTTGTTCCATGTGTCTTGGTCATTTTGCTGCGTAGGTAGCAGAATTTTTTAACTTCATCCAGATCCTGATCACCAACTCTGATGTTTAGTTTCTCACTATTACCATTTCTGCTATTACTCCTGACTTCAGTCTTTCTTCGATTTTTACTCTCGATTTATATTCTTTACTCATTAGACCGTTAAGTCCATTAAACAAATCATGTAATTCTTCGCAATCTCATCAACGAATTTTATGATTTATATCTTTTCTCCTTCAATTTTAAACCTACTCTTGAATCTTTCTTTGATTTCCACCATTACGTCTTCGATGCACAGGTCTAACAATAAGGGAAAAAGGCTACATCCCTGTCTTACACCCATTTCGATTCGACTACTTCGTTCTTTGTTTTCCACTCTTATCTTTCCCTCAAGGTTCGCGCATGTAGTATACATTACCCGTCTCTCTGTATTGCTTGTCGCTACTTTTCTCTGAATTTCGAACATCTTGCAGCATTTTACACTCAAACGGTTTTTCCAGGACGATATATCCTAAGAACGTGTCTTTATTTTTCTTTAGTCCTGCTTCTATTGTCAACCGGAACGTCAGAACTGACTTCTGGGCTTTTACTTTTCCTAAAGCCAAACTGATCGTCATCTAACAGACCTTCAATTTCCTTTCCCATTCTTCCGTATAATATTCTTGTCATCAACTTGGATGCATGACCTGTTAAGCTGATTGCGCCCTAATTATCTCACTCGTCTTTTATAGTCTTCGGAATTGTGGGTGATGTTTTACAAGAAGTCTGATGGTACATAGACAATCTCATAAATCGTACTCAGAAGCGTGAATAGTCCTTTCGTTGTCACTTCTAGCAACGAGTTCAGAAATTCCAATGGAATCTTGCCTATCTCTACTGCGTTATTTCATCTTAAATCTTCCAAATACCAATAATAACCAAACTTTGTCAGAATAGGCCTCGGAAGGCCCAATGGTAAGTCTTCCAAAGCTCTTTTAAATTCTGGTTCTAATACTGGAGCCCTGTCTCTTTCCCCATTGACTCCTTCACCGTCCTCTATCAAGTCGCCACAAATGTCCTCCACCTCATAGAGACCCTCAATGTACTCTTTCAACCTCTCAGCTCTCTCCTCTGCATTTAACAGCATAAATTTCGGCGCATTCTTAATGTTACCGATCATACTTTTCATTTCAACGGAGGTTGTTTTGACTTTTCTACGTGCTCACTCAGTTCTTCTGACAATCATTTCCTTTTCAATCCTTCACATTATTTAGGCAGTAATTCCTACTTATTTCATTCCTAATTGACTGTATGAGTAATAGACAAATTGGTTTTACCTGTCTTTTTACATGCTAGTTTCAGGTATAGTGAATGCTGTTTGGGTCGCGAGGTATCAAAAGAACATCAAACTTTAATACTGAATGCGTGCGGTAGAGGAAAAGACCACAGCAATCGAGCACCCAGACCTCCTTCTCGTCCTAAGCCAATGGTGTTGTCGAGTAGGGGATCAGCAAACCGCTCTTCTGACCGTTGGCCGGTACCACTATTAGTTGCATCATGTGGTTGAGTGCCCCCTTTACTTCCCTCCAACAAAGGAAAAATCCTTGGCACTACTGGGAGTCGAAACCGGTTCCCCAAATGGCAGTCACCCCCGCTGAAAGCTTCCGTTTCTTTCTTCTTCTTCCTCTTGATTTTGTTTCTTTGCGTTTCTTCGTCTACGTTTTCGTGTTGATGTCACATGACATCTCGCAAATAACGACGATGAGTATTATACTGAGCTGTTTTACTGCGGAGTGTGTCCAGCCCCTGATCAAGTATCCTGAGCTATCGTACCGACAACCACTCGGTTACAAAGCTGACCGCATGCTGTAAAGGCGTATATGAAGTTATACACATTAATGCTGGGCTTTTGTATGAAGTGTCCAAATAAAATATCATCACCGAAATTATGTGTCCCGTTGGGGTGGTGTGTGCATTTTTGAAGCAGATCTCAAAATAATCAGAAATTTCAGTCACTTTCTTAATTATTGTAATACACACAACTTAGCACAATGAATCCTCTGGCAGTGCCAGGGGAAGTTATACACCTTAAGAGTTCGCAGTTCGACTTCACCTTTGATGACGGGTATGCCTGAAATTGGTAAAGAAAATAAACGACCTGATGGATGGCGATCAGTTTGGCTTTGGGAAAGGTAAAGGCACCACAGAGGCCGCTACGGTTGACAATGGAGGCACGACTGAAGAAAAATCAAGACACGTTCATAGGTTCAAATGGTTCAAATGGTTCTGAGCACTATGGGACTTAACATCTGTGGTCATCAGTCCCCTAGAACTTAGAACTACTTAAAACCAACTAACCTAAGGACAGCACACACATCCATGCCCGAGGCAGGATTCGAACCAGCGACCGTAGCGGAGACGCGGTTCCAGACTGAAACGCCTAGAACCGCATGGCCACACCGGCCGGCCACACGTTCATAGGATTTGTCGACCTCGGAAATGATGTAAGATATTCGAAATCCTGAGAAAAAAGTGTGAGGTGTAGGAAAAGACGAGTAATATACAATATGCACAAGAACCAAGAAGGAACAATGGCCTAAGAGTGGAAGACCAAGAATTGAAGTGCACCGGTTAAACAGGGTTAAGACGTGGACGCAACCTCTTCAATCTATACGTCGAAGAAGCAACGACGAATATAAAAGAAAGGTTCAAGAGTGGTTTTAAAATTCCAAGTGAAACGATATCCTGTTGACTTTGCTATCAACAGTGAAGCTGAAGAAGAATTACAGGACCTGTAGATTGGAGCCAGCAGTCTAATGAGTGAAAAATATGGATTGAGAGAAAATCGAGGTAAGACGAAAGTAATGAGAAGTACCAGAAATGAGAAGAGCGAGAAATTTAACATCAGAATTGGTGATCACGAGACAGATGAAGTTAAGGCGTTCTCCAGCCTAGGCTGCAAAATACCCGTGACGAAAGGAGCGAAGATGACATAAAAAGCAGACTATCATCGGTAAAAATGGCATTCCTGGCCAAGAGAAGTCTACTAGTATCGAACATAGGTCTTCATTTGATAGTGCGTTTGGAGCGCAGCATCTTGTGGCTGTGAGACATGGACTTTAGGAAAACCAGAACAGGTTTGGTGCTACAGAAGAATGGTAAAAATTAGCTGGAATCATACGGTAAGAAATGAAAAGAATGAGGATGTTCTTTCCTGAGTCGACAACGAAAGAAATATATGGAAAACACTGGTAAGGAGGAGGGACAGGGACTTAGAATATGAGAAAATCAATTCTATGGTTCTAGTGGAAGCTGTAGGGCGTAAAAACTGTACAGAGACACAGAGTTTGAGATACATCCATTACATAATTGAGGACGTTGGTTGTTAAAAAAAAAGATTAAGAAGGTGGCTGTAGTCACGCACCCACGGAGTCCCGCGTCGGACCACTCTCACAGTTTTAATGTCCAACAAATCTGGATATTGTAAGATTGTACGATTCGACCAGCTAGCCAAGTAGAAATGCACTATGTGGCCATTTTAAAATTCTGTCAAGTGCTGATAAAGCAGTCCAGTATGACTACTCGGCATCTACGTTTCCTACACAGTGATCACTCAACATCTTGCGCTGCTTACGCCCCTTGTATCCTCTACCACATCTTCTAACCACACGGACAACACTATTGCACTATTATGGCCTTTCTACCTATCACAGAGAATTGCAACTGTAGTCACTTACATACCTGCCGATGGTCTGTACGTCTCCGCAGTTACATTGTCATCCCACAATCTCTCCTGGATGTGTCTCTTTTCTTGTCTGGCAGTGTACGTTCCCATCGTTTTTTCGTTGTATTACTCCGTGCTTACGCCTTTAATTTGCACGCGGCTGCTCCGTGCTCTCCCGGGGTGACGTTGTTGACTGACAGACGGGAGTCAGCTGCTCGCGGTCCCACCGCCGGCTCGCCACAGGTGACTGACACCGATCGATAGCCTCCAGCACTGGTCGCAGCCGCCGTACAGTTCGAGCGTGCCGGCACACCTCGGCTGCCGCTCGCTGGCGGTATCCTGCAGCGCGGGTTGCATAGCATCTCTACAGTTCACGAGTTGCTCCTAGTCACAATGTACATTGCTTCGCTGCACGTGCGAAACACGTATGACTTGCACGAGAGCTGGTTTTTCTAGAAACATTAGGTAACTTTTGTAAAGTTTCTAGCTTGTATAAAAGACAAGAGATTTGAACGCTGTTTTCATTCGATGTGGTACATTTCATATATCTATACCGCTCATTTTTCCAACAGTATTTTTCAATAGTCCATGTGGTATATCACAGAGGTTCTGAGCACAAGCAGTGCATCTTTAGTAGCTGAGGATTGCCGTTGCTGTAGCATTCTGATAAAAGCTATTGAGGGAGTCAGGTGTTGGCTACGCTACTGAGCGATCTGAAATACCTTGCAGAGGACAGAGTTAAGGACACAGAAGATGATCAATTTTGGAATACGATTTCATAAGAATGAATTTGACAAGTGAAGATTACAGGCAATGTTGTTACTGCACTGCTTGCTTGCGTTTAGTTATGAAATGTTTGAATAACGGAAAGTTGTAACACAGGTATTCTTTATTGATTTCGGTTAGTTACTTTCAATGTACAGACTTGGTTAAATAAAATTATCAGTTCATGTTGTCTGCACTCAGAGGTTACAGATGTACCACTCTGTCACCTATTCAATAATTAATCACGTGGCTGAGTAATATTTGTTTGAAAAAATACTTTTTATAAAGATCATTGTTATTATCGAAAGCTTAGTTTGAGTTCCCGAAATACAGCTCTTTTAAAGTTACAGTCTTTTCCATAATATAGCAAGTTCAAATTTCACCACCGCGTCTTCACAAAATAATTTCATTTTTCTGATAATGTGTGTCGCCGCATTGCACTCTGAGGAGTACAGCCGCTAAAGTAAAAGCATGGCCTACTTACAGTAGTATCTTGGCCTTTCACTGTACTGTGACAGTTTTAATTTCATTTTAGTTAGCTTCACTGGCGCACTGTATTTTTTTATGTTAATCACTTCGATCTGTACCGAGTTTCCGTTGCCGCAGATACGAGCTCGATAAGCCGTGAAACTTTCGGCCAGTTTTGCATTACAGTCAAGATAGTTTACATCATTCACAGTTAGCTTTGTTTTTCAAAATTGTTGTCAGGTTCACTTTAAGCAAAGTTCAGTTCAGATTGCGCTTCTTACGCAGAGAGATTTATTCTCACAGTGTAGTGTTATATTCGCGGAAGCCTACGCAATTATATCACAAGGCATCAATTTATTTTATTCTCAACGGTTTCAAGGTCTTTTATCACTATGAAACTTGAAGTCGCGTTTCCTATCGACCCGATAGGAAAATGCTTTTACTTCTTCTACATCCTGTCAAATCAAATTAGAGTCTCTGACAGATAGATCGCGGAATACCCGATTCCCAACCGTATCACAGAGTTTCTTCGCTCGAGGCTGTGTGCATATGTTGTCCTAATCATTTTATCTCATCTTCATCAGATGATGAAGAGCTTCTCTCTCTCTTTCTCCCTCTCTCTCTCTCTTTCTCTTCTCTCTCTCTCTCTCTCTCTCTCTCTCTCTTTGTCCCTCTATCTCTCTCTCTCTCTCTCTCTCGCTCTTCCCCTCTCTCCCTCTGTCTTACTTACTGGCTCAGATGTTTTAAAGAAGTCTTCTCAGTCAGTCAGGCCAGGAAGAAGATACGATTTCTAAGAAATTTTTTGTAACCCTAACACCGTGACGAGAGAGAGAACTAGATCGAAATCTTTTGATAAAAAATTATAAGTGGTGACGAAATTCCTTGTAACTCACATCACCGTATTATTTCTGTTCGCCGTCTGTAATAACTCGGGAGGCTGGTTACATCAATCCAATGAAGCGACCCATGACTTCATTATCCAGTGGTAACTGACCGATCAACCTAACAAAATTCTTACGTGAAGAGGTATGTCAAACCGAAAGAAAGGCTCAGTAAATTGAACTCAGGGGCTCTGCTTAGCGATGATGACCACTTTTTCTGGATGGCTTAGTTGTCTGGTCGAACTGAGCTACATGATCGAGCATTTATCGGCGGCGGGGGTGCCGAACGCGTGCGGGCTTTCAAATTAAAATGAAAGATGTGATGGTGTGGCTCTCTTCAATTACATAAAATCTGCAGGTACTATTTTAACGACTTTAAATGATAAGTACGATAGCAGAAGTACTTCTGAGAATGCCGTATATTTCTGCAAAACAGCCGGCCGCGGTGGTCTAGCGGCCGCGTGACCGCTACGGTCGCAGGTTCGAATCCTGCCTGGGGCATGGATGTGTGTGATGTCCTTAGGTTAGTTAGGTTTAAGTAGTTCTAAGTTATAGGGGACTGATGACCACAGATGTTAAGTCCCATAGTGCTCAGAGCCATTTGAACCATTTTTTTCTTCAAAACACATATTGGTGTCGATTGTCCAGTAATTAAATAAAACATAAGATGAATAACAGGGAAACAGTAGATTCCTACTTCACGTAATTAGTTATGAACAACAACATAACTCGCGAGATATTCACTTCCAAACGGGTACTACGCCTTCACTGCAGAAGCCACGGAAACCTCACAAGTACACAAGTCAGCACTCCGAAGTATTTCTATTCTCGTGATCATGTGCGAACTGCTCCACTCCAAATCTTTCCCGCGACTGTGCATCCGTCACGCCGTCGCGTCAAGTATTCCCCGTGTCCTCTCCCGTACCCTCTTCCATTGACTTCGGTAGTCGCCTGCCTTAGTAACAAGCGCTGTGATTGGCTACAGCACTTCCTCCATGTCTCCAAGCCAACGTGCACTCACAAACATATGAGACACATACGAAATACTGTATTTACATTCAAATAACTTGAAATTAAATAAATACTCATACAGTTGGACCATAAACACGCTCTAAAACACATCATTAAATACATAAACAAATTAAATAAACATATATCAAAGTAATAGCTACAAAGGTAGGCCAGTCACCTAATGTCTCTGTGCTTTCTAAGACACAGTAAATATTTAACCAATTTCTTCATGAATAGTATATATCAGATATAAACAAAGACATAGACGAATAAATATATTTATAAGAACGATGCTACCGTTTTCTCGTGTAACTGTGGAGTACTTATGGCCTGACCCGATCGACGGTAATTGGCTACTTTGACGTCCAATAACTCATGTACTATTCAAGTTAACTGCCTGTAATTTATACCAATTTAGGTTTACACTAATAGCTTTCTAAAGACATGTCGATCGAGAAAAACGGATGAAGCTTTTAGATTTAGGAAATTCGTTGCTGGGTGTAACTTGCATAATTTAAACTTTAAGCTAATAAATATATTGAGAATCTGATTGTACTATCAGAATCGTCGCGCAAATAATGGTAATGTACCTGTTTCTTTTTGAGTTATCACCAATCATCTGGCTACTATTAATTTCTATACGAACTGTGAAATGTCTGTCATCAAGGTTTCACAAAGTCCACCATCTTTAGCACTGCCGGCGTCCAGCGTCACCAACGAATTCCCAGCCACGTGCTTCATGGACCACGCGCTAGGGCTCCCCTCATGTACAGGTAACGTTCGGCACCATGTATTTGCTGCCGGGCCGCGGCTTTGACGAGCGTCATGTGGGGACGCCCCAACTCCGAACGTATAATATTTCCAGGGTGCCACAACTCGGCCGTTACCTCACACGCGAGAGACTACTATCGCATCTAACAAGCACGACAACCCCACAACAACATCGAACAGCCGTTGGACCAGGGTATTGCGGGACGTCCACACCCCAAACCTGCCCAAGTACTTTCGTTCCTTGTGGTATGTGGTGGTCAATGACCATTTAGCCACACGCCTGCGCCTCCCTTCCATCCATCTTACGGACAGCTCATTGTGCCTGCACTATGCACTCGTCAATTCAGACGCGCACCGTTTAACATGTGCTGCAACGTGCAGCTGCTAGGATCTCATACAACGTACGCTGACGTTCCTGGCGCTCCTGGAGCGACGACAGGTAGGGTCTGGCACGCGGTAGGAACTTCTATGCACAGATACTGTTTACTTTTCCGCCGCCAGAAGGAACGCCTCAACTTGCTGAAGGGCACGGTGCTAAGTTCTGCAAGTTGCACCAGAAAGCGCTCTGGAATTGTGGTTCCGCCTGACGGCGACTAGTGAGACGTTCCGCACCCATGCTTTATACCGGACACGACTATAGAATTATTTAGGCGTATTATTCGAGGATCCTCCGAGTAATAGAAGGCACACTTGAAGACGATTCACAGCACGTGATTGATTCTCCGAGAAAACGGTTTAGAGGGCGTTCCCTTCCAATAATTTGCGCGAAGACGATTCGGAAGCTTCTGGTGGAGGTAGTAATATCCGTTACGAAATAAATAAATAAATAATATGAAAATAAAAAATAAAAAAATGTGGTCAGACCATCTGCCCAGTAAGCCGGAGATCCGATTTCGAATCCCGTTCCGGCACAAATTTTTAACTTTTACCATTGATCTCAATCAATGCCCGCTTGTAGCCAATGTCCGTAATTCCTTCGTGTCTTAACTCACAAGGGCTGCTCGATCACAATGGTGTCTGTTCTTTCGGATATGTCCAAAAGGACAGACACCACACACACACAAGACGTACCCACAAAAGAGTCAAATATTACAAGACGTTCTACGTAAGCGTAGTATAAACAGAGTGAAAGTTACTTGCTTACGGTGCAAGAGAAGGTGGAGACAACGCTAAGGGTATAGCAAACAGAAAGTGGAGAACAATCCTTCTTCTGTTAAAACAGTAAGCTATTCCGAGTTCTTTTCGTTTCTAGAAGCTTGAACTGGTAGCAAGCGCCTTTGGACATTAAACTTTAAACTGACTTAATGAAATTAATTATTTCATAAATAAGTCAGGAAAAAATATCACCTAGCATTTCAGTAATTATGCCTTTACACAGGCTTACATTTATTTTTTGCTTTGTATGTCTTTGTAATTTCCTGAGTGATGCTTCAGCATTTTTCAAAGGCATCATAGGGAACGTTATCTAGCCGAAGTGATGTCAAATAGAAAGACAGCAAACAGGCGACCGAACAACATCGGACGCCGTCTGGCGACCATTAATTCCATACGCTCCACGTTCATTTTCTGTGAAAAAGACTTTATTAAATTTAATCAGTGTTTGTCATAGGCTTTTAAAGACCTCACAGTTTGTCACAGATTTTATGTGACGATGCCCAATTCTCAAGTTACACATCAAATTCTAATCTAACCTTGATAATTCAAAATAACAATTAAAATCTATTTATTATTTTGCTGTGATACTAACTGCAGTATCACAATACGTTCATTCCAATCGCAGTTTTCTTCCAATTGTACCATATCATGTACTACGCGTTATGATCTGAATAATTGTAACATGTTCCACATAGTCAAACATATTTTACGTCGAAGTTATCTGCTATAGAAAAATAATATCAGCTGAACTGGTTTCTTTCTATTGTGAGAAAGACAGACATATATTACCAATTTTTTTTTAAATTCACATTTTTTTTTAAATACTAACGGTCTAACTAATTTGGAGGTAATGAATCGAATTACTGAAGAAACCAACTTACGGTACCCCTTGACTAGGCAAGATTTCGGTTAATATGACACATTCTCAAGCAGCAAACAATTAGTTCAGTAATGGAAATGTGGTGTCACAAGCCGCGACATGGACGCGAATCGAACTGTGACCTAAATGTAGAATAACTTTCCTTTACTTCACGTCTATGGTCATAAATTTGTTTGTCATCAGACTACCGGTTTCGTCCTATAATGATCCTCTTCAGATCTGTGGTATAAAAACATATCCTATGGCTCCAGTATATTAGGACATGTTTTTATAAAACAGATCTGAAGATGGTCAATATGGACTGAAACCTGTAGTCTGATGACAAAAAAATTTGAGGCCAAAGACGTGAAGTAAAGGACATGCGGGGTGTTAAAAACTGCTGTGGGTGATCAAGGCTTGAATACATTAACCACGTTCAAACTGATGTAAATGGTTCAAATGGCTCTGAGCACTATGTGACTTAATATCTGATATCATCAGCCCTCTTCAAACGGATGTAAGTTTCAGGAGCTATGCAGAAATGAAGAGGCTTGCACTGGTAACCTGCATCAAACGGGTTTTTGTAATGAAAACCTTTAACAACATTAGCCACGTCTTGCAACTCGATTTCATTATCATATAACTCAGACATGCTCCACACGATCACGAAACTCAGCTTATGTGGGCGTTTATGTCTTTTCCTGTTCTTGTCTGAGGCAGGCGAGTTCCATTTCATAGATATTCAGTAAGTGTCCTTTCAGGTCACTTCCTGTAGTGTTTGCTGGAACTTTCCTGTGTGTATGGCAGGCATCCACTATGAACAGCCGTCACATGATCCTCTGTTTCCTCAAATTCCTGAACCTGATATTACCTTTATAGCTTCCTCGCATAAAAGATAAATACTTCAGAGTAAGTGCACCTAAAATATTTCAAGCGTGAGGGTTAATGTAGTAAATTTGAGTATCCATGTTTTTATGACTATTTGAGCTTTCTATCAGTTCTTATGTTGAAAGCAGTAGCTAGATTTTATTAATATTTCCCATGTCCCGTACACAGTTTCAGAAGAACAGATCAGTTTCTTCATTTAGTTTGTTCAACAGATACAGATACTAAAAATGGCTGCTACTTCTACTACTTTTAATTAAATCACTTTTTTTATGAAATTCGGTAGCTTGCTCATAACTGTAAGATAAGGTGTTTAATTATGAACCGTACAGGGCTATTAAGCCTTCGTCCTAATAACAGCATAAATAAGAGAGTTTTATACCGGAATGGGCTCATAGGAGAAGTGTAACTTCTGTGATTATCAGTAGGAAATCAGTATCCGTACAGCTCATTCATAGCAGCGAATTATTTACATACTACTAGTGCAAAAACAGACACCATGCATACAATGGAGGAGGTCATGTATAGATACGATCTTCATAGAACACTGATACAGTGGAATGAAGACGATCAGTCAGTATTCCGTTTTCTGGTTTTCAGTCCATAGATTGTGTCATGCATCTGTCCACATTGTCTGCTGTGTGTAGACCTCTTCATATTTGTACACCGGCTGCAACCTACATGCTTTTGAGCACCCTAATTTTAGTCAAGCAAGGGACATTACAACCCCACCTCCTGCATAAGCCACCTCTTCCCCCCCCCCTCCCCCGCAACCCCCCCCCTCCCACCCCCACACACATACATGTATTCGCCTTCTCACCAGCTTGGCATTCATCTCCGTATCTGTGCATATTAGTACCGTAAATGCCCTCGTAATGCGCAACGCGGAAAGGAGTTGATCTAATGTAAGCGATTAAAGTCTACGAAGGGGCTGTCTATTTCGTTTATTGCAGAGAAACCGATAACTGAACTGCGTGATGCTATGCGCCGTGCAGATTACATTGAAACCTCGTGCCACAGCGGACAGATTAGAAAAAAATCCACATTTTCAGTCCTGGTACACCCAGTCAAATTCACAATGAACAATGGACAGTACACCGCACCCCATGTGATGGAACTTGTCGGAAGATCAGCTACGATTTTGGTAATATCCTGTTCAAAAGTTAACTGCGGTTATTTCGTTTACAACAAAGAATTCATCAACGACGTAACTAATGGCTGATATCCGAAGGAAAAGTGCCGCTGACAAACACAATACCAATCTGATCCTTGCCACAATATTAATTTCGGGCTAGGTGGCCGATGTTAGATATCGTAGTAGAAAAAGTTTTAGGATAACTCATTTGATTTTAATTAACAAGAAGAATTCCAGAGTTCCTACGATAACCAACACCTACGAGACTAGTTTGGCAGGCATTAAATAAATACATCAACGTTGAAACCTGAGTACGCTCCCCTCATTAGTCCAAAACATAACAACTCACGTCGACACGCAAGCACCACTCTCCGACTATTATGATGGAACACACGTTTATAGGGATTGACTGATAGGATCTTAGCCAACAGCTCAATTCACTTAAAAAAAAAACAAAAAAAATACATCTAGCACTGCTGAACTTTAGTATGAACCACTGCCACTAACAAACTTTTACTACTGTTGATAACAAAATCTAACTTTCACTGTGGCTGATCACACTACATTGCTGCCGTCTGCTTAAACATTCATGTAGGATAATCTTTCGCACAAATAAAACAAAGACGTCCTTCTAGTACGGTTCCATGTGAGCATATTCAATCTTGTTTAATAATACGGTAATTTCCAAGAATGATTGCCTATCGAAGTCGCTGGGTCCAAACGACGCATATCGTACGTGTGATCGTGAATCGATCATGGAACTCCGGTAGCGGGCGTTGTGATCCATTATTTGTGATCGTCATTTTCTTCTGTTTCCCGTCGTTCCCTTAGTTGCTCTAAGATACATACCTTCACGAATTATTTGTGAGTCGCTAGGGAAACCGAGACGATTTATGTCGGTAGTGAGTGGGACGTCGGTTGTTCTTGACGTTTCTTCGGCTGATTCTCTCACATGAAAAAATTAATTCCATGCTCATCCAGCGTAGAAAATTGTTTCAAAAATCTGATTCCATGCCTATCCAGCGTAGAAAATTGTTTCATATTTTGTCGCTAATATGGAGTACTACCGGTCGAGGAAAGAAGGGACTGTGTAGACTGTGGTGGTGCGCTAAGTGTGTAAAACTTCGTAAGAACAGTTTCGATGATGAAATATCGTTACAATTTCACTGCAGACAGTGCGGAAAACGAACGTGTATCAGGAACAATACGTGGTTCGACTCTTCCAAATTATCCTTCCAGACCACCGTAACGGACTTTCACATGACGGCAACACCGACGACGAGGAAGGTAAGTCGCCTCCTTTGCAATTACAAGTATTTTTGTAACGCTCATCCTTTGTCGTTGCTATAGTGACCACCGTAAACATACTCATAACGCCCACCACCAGAGGATGATCGATTTACGATCGCATGTTCGATGTGTATCGTTTGGACTAAGCGACTTCGAAAGGCAAACATTCTTGGAAATTACGAGTAAACCTACAGGTGTATGATACTTTCATGAAATATTATTTATTTGTATGCGGTTATTTTCTGATGAAGCAACGATATTACTGTGAAGTCTTATTTACATTCCGTTGTGAACCAGTGACTGTATTATTCGCAGCCTGAGAACTCGTCATTTTATTCCAATGGTTCCAAGTCTATTGTGAACCTTTTCTTTCGTGATGTGGCCTCTCTTTACGTACTTGTACTATCTTCTGCTTTCCGAAGATTTCTTCTTTTGCCCAAGTCCGACTCAATACAGTTATTATTATATATTTCTTAAATAATGTATAGCTAAATCTTTGGTTTTCTACGTTTACGTAATATTATACTCTTGGCCCTTGCCAACTCCAATAAGTGGAATTAACCTTGTTTCAGTTTCCAAAAGCAACTCTGAAAAAATCACCTTTTCTCTCTCTTTCTTCGTTAATTTTAGCCTCTTTAGCCTCTTTATCTTGTACTTTCTCTTTACTAACAGAATGAAAAATTTCTTTAGTAGTTTCACTGTACTACAGATGGACTTTCACATAGTTAAACAATTTTATTTTTATCTTGAAAATCTCAATGGTCACAGTTTACAGTGGTTGGTTCAAGTTCTGTTTATGAGCCAGTCCCCTTCTAATAGGAAAACTAAAAAAAAAACATACAAAAAACTTTTCTGGTTGCTGCCGCAGTAGTTGTAGCGTCGCTGACTCGCGCTGTTACCGACTCGCTCTGGTAATGGAGCATCTCTGACTGCGACCTGGTTTTCGTCAGCTTTCTCTCGTTCTTTAGATACTATAACATATCAAAGGATACACATTAAAATACGGTTTCATCGTTTAAACATCCAGTTTCTTGTCTAAACGAAAACGAAAAAATCATCACAAAACTTTTTGGCGAATTGCAGTGATTACCGGAGAGATCCTTTAGTTTAGTGCACAGTGTAATGACACTACTTGGTAAAAAGAACGACAAAAGTCTTGAACACTAATCTTGATTGGGGCATAAAAGATATTTGGCTCGTTAATATCCCGAACTAGTTTTAGATTTCTCCGACTGATACAGATATCTACAACTCCTGTAAGGCGTTCAGGAAAGAAGCATTTCATCGAACCTGTAAAGCGTTAAGGAAAGAAGAATATGATGTACAGGGAGTTACCGTTTATAATAGAGCATTTGCAACCAATAACATCATCGGTTAGAATAACGTGACTGATGTTACACAGCGGTATGCCGAGAATTAATAGTGAATGACATAAAGTGTGAGAAATAAAGCTAAAGACAGTAACTGAATTTCTCAGTTCATACTGTATGAGAGTCAGTGCAAAGACATCTGGTAGGATAAAAATATGCTACCAACTGAGCCCAAATATGCCGTTTCTTTATCCAGTGTTCCAAGAGAGAGTTAAAGGGAAACAGCTGAGGTCTCTAATGCACTGCATCGTCACTCGATGCGGAAGTACGGCAATTCAAATACTGATGGTGGATGAACTTCACGTTGTCACTATTTGTCCGGCAAAGGGAGGTGCGAAGTTCTTGATCATTTATCTCTGTCCTGCACTAAATTCCAAAACTCTGCACAGTTTTAATGAAATGAGAGCGTTTGACGGTGTTGATGGTGCTGTGTGCAGAATTCGTCGGCTGTGACATCGTCTTCTTCGACGAGTAGCACTTGCAACCTACGTCCTCAATTATTTGCTGGAGCCATTTCAATCTCTGTTTTCTTCTATTGTTTGTAGCGTCTTTAGCTCCCTCTACTTGCATGGACGTTATTCCCTGATGTTTTTAACAGATCCTTGTCCCACCTCCCTTGTCAGTGTTTCCCATAGACTTCTTTCTCTGCTGACTCTGTGAAGAACCACGTCTTCCCTTACCTTACGAGTGACCACTTGTTTACGTTAGTCGGCTGGTCAGTCAGCAGCAGCCGGCCGAAACAGTAGCATCAACAGGGAAGTAACCGATTTTGTGAAATTTTCTGCCGGCCGGAGTGGCCAACCGGTTCTAGGCGATACAGTGCGGAACCGCGCGACCTCTACGGTCGCAGGTTCGAATCCTGTCTCGAGCATGGATGTGTGTGATGTCCTTAGGTTAGTTAGGTTTAAGTAGTTCTAAGTAGTAGGGGACTGATGACCTCAGATGTTAAGTCCCATAGTGCTCAGAGCCATTTGAACCATTTTTGACATATTCCGAGTTCCTAAGCAGGAGCGAATTGTATGACTTCATCTCTGCGCCTTGGTAGTTTAGTTTCTTGAGCTTCTGTGAGTTACTTTAATATTTAGTAGACATAATTCTCGCGTTTTCGTTTGTGTTGAAAAGTAAGCAGATTTTGTGGCACATTACAAGTTCCTAAACAGGGGCGAATTATTTAGTCTCGCTTGACTGCTCTGGTAGTTCATTTTTTTTTAATTTCTGCATATCAACGTAACTTTTTAGACACAGTTATCGCATTTTGCTCTTGTCTAGACTAGACTTCCGTAGCACGTGTTGTTGGTCGTTTGTTTTGAAAGCTAGCGACTGCTTGTTGACTTTAGTCGGCTAGTAGTCAGTCAGTAGCAGTCGGCCGGGACACAAGCAGCAACAGGGAAATAACAGATTTTGTATCGTATTACAAGTCCCTAAACAAAAGCTGATTATTTAATCTCACCTGAGTGCTCTGAAAGTTCATTTTTCGAGTCTCTGCTTATTAATCTAATTTATTAGAAAGCTCTTGCGTTTTCCTCGGTATCCACAATAGAGTTGAGTAGCTCGTGTCGACCGCCCTTTGTTGATCTGTGTAGTGTAGCTTTCCACGTTATTTAGAATGGATAGGGATTGTGACTGCTGTGTGCCGATGCAAACCGAAAAAATGGTTCAAGTGGCTCTGAGCACTATGGGACTTAACATCTGAGGTCATTAGTCCCCTAGAACTTAGAACTTCGTAACCCTAACTAACCTAATGACATCACACACATCAGTGCCCGACGCAGGATTCGAACCTGCGACCGTACTATTTACATTGTATACTCGCTCCTGTAGAAAAGTTAGTAATGATGAAAAAATACATGTATGGATGAAAAGATTTTGTGTACTTGCTGAAAATGTAACTAAAAGGTCCGCACCACCGGTGGCCTGCCCAGTTATTTCTCGCATTGAGGCTGATGCCTTGCTCATTCGAAATTCTGCTAAACGCAATATCTGAAAATTATTTCGACCAGTTAGTTCATTAGCCCATACGAGTAGTAAAGCGTTGCGTAAACAGGCTTGACCTCCTAGCAGCAAACAATCCTGAACATTTTTTTTTAACCTTGTGGTAAGATTCTATGGAACCAAACTGCTGAGGTCATCGGTCCCTATGCTTATACGCCACGTGATCTAACTTAAACTAACTTACACTAAGGACAACACAAACACCCATGCCCGCGGAGACCTCGAACCTCCGACGGTGAGGAGGGGGGCGGGAGGGGGGAGCTGCAGCTGCGCGGACCATGACAAGACGCCTGAGACCACGCGGCTACCGACGGCCCTGATCTAATAGCCAGCATCAAAACGAATACTGGGATTAGTGATCACAGGCTTGTCGTAGCAAGACTGAATATTGTAACCCCTAAATGCTCCAAAAATAAACGAAAAATATACCTTATCGAAAAAGCAGATAAAAATTCACTTGTCGCCTTCCTGAGAGACAATCTTCACTCCTTACAAATTCACAATATAAGTGTAGATCGGATGTGGCTTGAAATCATAGCTATATTATCGTCAGCAATTGAGAGATTTATACAAAACAAATTAACAAACGAAGGAGCTGATCCTTCTTGGTGCAGAATATGGTATGGACACTGTTGCAGGAGCAACGGAAAATAAAAAACACCAAACGTAAACGGACACAAAATCTCCAAGGTTGGCGATCTTTTACAGAAGCTCAAAATTTAGCTTATAATAGTTTCCACAGCGAAAATTTGCCTCGAACCCTGGCAAAAATTCGTGAGAGATTCAGGTTGTGTGTAAAGAGAGCTGGTGGCAAGACACAATCGATGCGCGATAGCAATGGAAATACTATCGACGACAGTGTTGCTAAAGCAGACAAAATTACTAACACAGCCTTCCGAAATTCTTTCACCAAATAAGACGAAGTAAATATTCAAAAATTCGAATCAAGATGAGCTGCAACTATGAGTAGCTTAAAAGCAGATATCCTCGAAGTAGTGAAGCATGTCTTCCGGTTGAGACTGTGTAATAATTAGGTTCATTACAGCGTATGCTGATAAAGTAGCTCCATATTTAATAATCATACATTCATAAAACCGCTCGCCCGATTAAAGATCAGTACCCAATAACTGGGATGTTGCACAGATCACACCAATATTCATGAAGGTTAGTAGGAGCAATCCGCTAGTTACAGGCCCAGATCATTAACGTCGATATACAGAAGTATGTTGGAACAACAGTGTGTTCAAACATTATGAATTACATCGAAAAGAACGATCTATTGACACACGCTCAACACGGATTTATAAAACATTGTTCTTGATAAACACAATTAGCTCTTTACTCATTCAAAGTGTTGACTGCTATTGATAAGGGATTCTATACTGATTCCGAATTCTGTATTTCCAGAAGGCTTTTGACACTGTACCACACAAGTGAATTGTAGAGACAGTGCGATGTTATAGAATAAAAATGGTTCAAATGGCTCTGAGCACTATGGGACTTAACATCGGAGGTCATCAGTCCCCTAGAACTTAGAACTACTTAAACCTAAGTAACCTAAGGACATCACACACATCCGTGCCCGAGGCAGGATTCGAATCTGTGACCGTAGTGGTCGCGCAGATCCAGACTGAAGCGCCTAGAACCGCTCGGCCCCACACCGGCCGGCTCTTATAGAATATCGTCTCAATTTTGTGACAGTACTGTTGATATCCTGTTAGTGAGGTTACAGTTCCTAGTAGCTGACGGGAAGCCTTCGGGTGGAACCAAAGTGATTTCTGCAGTTTAACAAGATAGTGTTACAGGACCTTTGCCGTTCCTTGCCTATAAGAACGATTTAGGAGACCATCTGAACAGCCGTCTTAGGTATTTGCAGATGATGCTGTTGTTTATCGTCCAGTAACGTCGTCAGAAGACCAAAACAAACCGCAAAACGATTTAGAAAAGATATATGTATGGTGAAAAAATTGGCAACAGACACAACATAATGAGAAGTGTGAGGTCATCCACATGAGGGTTGAAAGCAATGCGTCAAACTTCAGTCTCACGACAAATCAGTCAAATCTGAAAGCCGTAAATCCTACTAAATGCCTAGAAATTGGAATTACGAACAACTTAAACAGGGAGGAACTGAAATAAAACATTGTTGGAAAGGCAAACCAAAGACTGCTACATGTTTGCAGAAAACTTAGAAAATATAATACCTCTACTAAGAAAACTGCCTACACTAAACTTGTAAGGCCTCTTTTGGAGTACTGCTGCGCGGTCTGGGATCCTTACCACATAGAATTAACGGTGTACATCGAGAAAGTTCAAAATGGAGCAGCACATTTTACATTATCGCGAAACTAGGGAAAGAGTGTTACTGACAGATACATGATATTGGTGAAGATCACTGAGACTAATCCCTTTTTTGGAATCTTGTCATGAAATTTCAATGGCCAACTTTCTCCTCCGAATGCGATAATATTTTATTGACCTACATAGGGAGAAACGCTCATCATAATAAAATAAGGGAAATTAGAGCTAGCACGGAAAGAAATAAGTGTTCGTCTTCCGCTCGCTGTTCGAGATTGAAATAATAGCGAATTATTGTGCACTTAGTTCGATGAACCCAGTGCTATTCACTTAAGTGTGATTTGCAGAATGTCCTTGTAGACGTAGTTGTAGATGAGTCCAACTAATTTTTATTATTATTCTGTCGCACCACGTCTCACAAACTTCGATTCTCTTCTGTTCCAGTTCTCTCGTTCCAGTTCTCTCAAAGTACAAATTTCACTACCATACAATGCTGTGCTCCAGACGTACATTCACAGACATTTCTTCGTCAACTCAAGACCCATGTCAGATGCCAGAAGACTTCTCTTGGCCAGGTATGTCCTTTTTTCCAGTGCTACTCTGTATTTAATGTCTCCTTGCTCTGTCAGTCATCGATTATTTTGCTGCCTAGATAGTAGAATTCCTCAACTGCATCTACTTCGTGACTGTCAATCTCACTGTTCTCATTTCTGCTACTCCTCACTGCTTTCCACTTCCTTACATTTACTCTCAATACATTTTCCGTACTCATTAGACTTTTCATTCCATATATTATGTAATTTTTCATAATGTTTCTGAGAATACCAATGTCATCAGTGAATTTTGTCACTGATATCCTTTCATTCAGAATTTTAATCCTTTTCTTTAACCTTCCTTTTATTTTCTACATTGATACTTCAATACATAGATTGAACAATATGGGCGAAAGACTGTATTCTATCTTACACCAATTTTAGTCCGAGCAGTTAGTTCTTGTTCTTCCACTCTCATTGTTTGATCTATGTTCTTGTACATAATATGTATTCCCCGTCTTTCACTATAGCTTACCATTGTTTTTCTCGGAATTTCAATCATCTTGCACCATCTATCTTGTCAAACTCTTTTTCCATGTCGACAGTTCCTATGAACGTGTCTTTATCTTTCTCTAGTCTTGCTTCTATTGCCATCTGCATCGTCAGAACTGCTCCTTTGAGGCCATTACCTCCCTAAAGGCAAACTGATCTTCAACTAGGAGACCCTCAAATTACTCGTCCATTCTTCTGGATTTTATTCTTGTCAGCAACTCGGATGCATGAGAAGTTGACTGTGCGGTAATTCTCGCACTTCGCAGCTCTTGCAATCTTCGAAACTGTGTTGATATTTTTTGGTTATCCTTATGGTATATAGCCAGTCTCATACATTATACTTACCAATTTGAATAGTCGAATGGTTATCACTTCCCCTAGTAATTCCGATGTAATGTTATCTATCCATTCAATCTGATTTGGTCTTAAGTCTGATTCTAGTACTATATCCCCTATTTCTTTCACATCGATTCCTTTTCATTCTTCTGTTATGTCTCCAGATACTTCTTCCCTGTGACAGAGAACTTCAATGTACTCTTTCAAACTGTTCTCTCTCGCCCTGTGCAGCTGAGGCCCGCTTCTGGCCACCCTTATTTTGAATGTCCGTGATATCCCTAAACAGCTTCAGACGAATTCCGGTATGGTTCCTTTGAAAGGGCACGGCCGAATTTCCTCCCTTATCCTTCCGTAATCCGAGCTTGTGCTCCGTCTCTAATGAAGTCGTCGTCTACGTTTAACCTTACCATTGCACTCTTAATGTTACCACCTTTCCTTTTCATTTCACCAATGGTTATTTTAATGGAACACACAGCTATTTCAGTTTTTTATTGTTTATTTAAGTACAACGCCTTTTATGCCATTTTCAAGTATTTTATTTTATGTCTTCAACATACACTGCAGGACATTTAACGTTTCCAGCAGTCTATATTAAAGACATAAATTCAAATACTTTAAAATGGCATTAAAGGTTTATTCCTTTAAAAAATACTGTACGAATGTTGATCAGCAACATCAAAAACTGTTCATTGAAGATGGTCTTGACTTTTCCGTTGCTGAGTCAGTCCTTTAAACATTAGTATCTCTTTGGATTTCTTCACATTATTCATGCAGCCATTTTGCCTTAGCTTCCCTGCACTTCTTGTTTATTTCATTCCTGAATGATCAGTACTTCTGTGCTCTTTGATTTCATTGAACATTTTTTATTCCATCTTTCGTCGATCAACAGGAGTACTTCAGTTACTCATTGTTTCTTCGCAGTTACCTTCCTCGTACCTACGTTTTTCTTTCCACCTTTTGTAAATAACCCTCTTAACGATTTCCATTTGTCATCAGCATTATACAACCTAAACTCAAAACTATTCTATACACCCATCCATGCGACACAACTCGCACACATCCGCAAGGATAGGGGTGAGTGTGCGTGGAGCTGAACATCCTTACCGACGTGAGGCTGAAAGCATCCCGTGGGATATTCCAGTCAATAATAAAATACGACATTTACATTTTTAACAAACTGACAATTTTTTAAGTCTCAAGTTGCGTCCTACCAATCGGGTCTTCTTTTGGTAAATTCGTGCCACAAATTTCCGTCATCCAAAATTTGATTGATTATCTCATCGTTAGTTACGCGATTTACGCATCCAGTCTTCTCCTTTTTTCAGTTGTAACACATCTAATCCACGTCAATTACGTTCTTGCTGACCTTCTTGCAGTCGACGTTTCCCTTTGCTACACTGTCAGACTTCAGACAGAAAACTTCAGCAGGCACTTCCTAACAGTTAAACTTAATTTTGATGTCATCAGACTTCTGTTTTTCAGTAACACGTTTATTGCCATTGCCAGTGTGCATATTTTACGTAGTGCCACCGAGCATTGCGATCCCTTCCAACTCTACGATCACCATCAACAGTGTCACACACTCTCACTTAATAAAACACTGGGCAAAGTTTCGGAAATTTTCTCTGTACTTTGCGCCTCTTACGTTGTTTTGACAACTAAGTAGCAGAACGCATATACTACCTTTAATGTTTCATTTGATCTTCCTGTTTGCTCAGAAACGCGAGAATTTAATTCGATTTCATTTTTTCACCTTTTTTGACGTTTTAGATACTTTTTTAGATACTTTTTTAGATACTCATGTTGTATCTGATTTTCAACACTCTATCCATTCCGTTCAGCTACTCTTCCCAGTCCTTTTCCCTTTCTGACTGAATTGTAATATCATGGTAAAAGTCTCTTCCAGACAGTAATTCCCTTTCCAAATGTCTTGCTGCTTTTATTTGTTCCTTGCTTAATCGCAGATTTAATAACATGTCACACCCTTTTCAACTACTGTTTACCATTCACTTGCATTGACTCTTGTAACTATATATTCGTTTATGTACAAGTTGTAAAAACCTATGTCTTCCTCTTTTTTACCCCTGATACCTACATAATATCAAAGAACAAGTTCCAGGAAATTGATAAAAGCTTTTTCTAAAGGTACAACTCTTATAGCCGTAGGTTTGCCTTTCTTCAGCCTACCTGTAATGTTTCGCGCGTTGTTACATATCTCTTCAACCCAAACTAACATTCTCCGATTCTTTGATCAGTCCCTATATTACTCAATATATAATTCGTATCCGTGTTTGGGAATCAGGACTCATTAAAGTGATCGTTCCGTGATATTCACAAGTGTCTTACCTTCCTTCTTAGGCAGTTACTACATTCTTCTTGGTGTCAGAGGGTATTTCGCCTATTTCATTTGTCTCGCACACCACACGAAATAACTTTGTCATGGCTACCTTTCCCACGAACCCCAAAAATTCTGAGCGAATGCCGCCTACTCTAGCTGCTTTGCTTCCTCTTGTGTCTTTCAGTGCCCTGTGACAATCATCTCGCATTATATCTCTCATCCGATATTCACCAACTTCCTGTTCTCTTTCCACAATTTAGCCGTCAGATTCGTTTCCCTTATACAGACCTTCTATGCTTTCCTTCCGAATTTTCAACTTTCCTTTCTTTGCTTAGTACTGGCATCGTATATGACCACTTGATATTTACGCAACTGCTTCTCGTTTCTCCAGAAGTTTCTTAATTCAGGTATTTATTGGATAAACCTTTCTTATTGTCTTGCGTGCTTCTACAGATTTGCTTTCCGTTATTCTCATTTTGAGGTATGGTAATTCTGTGAGAGTTGCACCAGAGGATGAGATGGACCATTGGCACATTTCACAAATGCGCAGCTAGAGAGCAGCTCTCGCTACTTGCAAGGAAATTCTTTTGTGAACAAAGGTGGTGTAGGAGTGTTGCTGTCATTTTCGTGTTACCTCTGGAGAAAAATCACATTTTCTATTCTGGATGTGGGGAGCCGTAAAGTTTTATCTTGTAATTACATAATTTTAGTATTAAGGTTTGGTTTGTACGATATTGATGCAGTTTTCTTCTCGTGAGTTTAACAAAAGTGTGGACACCAAAATAACCTGAATTGGCCACTACAGACAGAGGTCGGTGTGGTCCATCTCTCTCATACGATTGGAAGAGGCGGACCACTTGTTTAATATGAGAGAGATGGGGTACAATTTAATTCAGCTTCAAGGCATGTGCAATAATCCCACAGACGATGGTCATAGTCTCAGACTATCTCAGAATATACTAATTTCTCGAAACACTTTCCTGTGCCAACAAATGAAAGAACAGAATAGTGCACTCAGGCCAACCAATCATATCAAAGCTTGTCAAAAGGCCTATTTATCCCACGCCCTTCAAAAGAGTAAAGCTGTCTGCACAAATCTAATTCCTTCACTGGCAATACTTCGGATTTCAGTCCTATTAAACCTAAAACTTTCACAATAAACACCTCAAAACTGACTATTCTTAATCTAACATGAACAAATCTTTTGGAAGCAATATCACCTGTTCCATTTATTGATAAAACCATGAATTCTAAGTGGAAAGCAGCAACTGTTTCCAAAGGGATAAACTCTGCCGAAAATAATGAAACTGTAAAGAAACAGACGAATAAGAATAGAAATACAAGAGAAAAAATGCACAGAAAGAACATCAAATGGAAATAATTGAGGAGAGAAAAATAGACTGCAGAAGCTCAGTTAGAAAAGTGTGGCTAATAGCTCACTGTCTTCATCAGGTGAATACATGGAGACATTGAAGAAGAGTAAGAGAATAATTGATGAATGAGATGAGGATGCATGTGTTTGTTGTGTCAGAATCTGATATGAAACTAATGAAAATTATGTTTGGGTTCAGTGTGTTGGCTGTTCATAATGGCTAACATCTGGTAACAAATGTAACTGCTGTAGTGAGATAAAGACTGATTAATGGGTTGAACAAACCCAGCAACTCATAAGGAAAGCTAACATATAGTCAAGAGTTATAATAAACCCTTAACATGGTTTCAGATTAGGATATTTAATAGTATAATTCTGTATTCATTACAACATAGCCCAAACTAAAATATATAATTTTAGTTGAGTCTTTTCATTGTGTATACAATTTTTCAGTACAATAGTCCATCTCAATCACACCTCTATGGGTGAAATGGACAGCCCACATTTTTTTTTTCATTTTATTATATCCCTTGTATCTGAAGTGATAGTACTTCAGTAAAACATTGTACATAAGTATATATTACATTGTATAGGAACATGCTGCCAGAAGTAAAAAAAAAAAAACGTGAAAGACACACCAATATCTTGCTGAAGACAAAAAGTTATCCAACTCTCCCAGACTTGCCATATCCTTATGGAGTCGCTACTGAATCCCTAACACTTACTACCCTGTGTCATATTAGCACCTAAAGAAAAAGTATGAGGATCCCAACTTCTCTGAAGTTAACTAATCAACACACATTCGTTATAAATGTTTCATACTCATTAGTAAACTGCAAAAAGTATATCGATAATACTTCTATCAATTTTTAATTGAGGAGTCATCAGTCTCTAACTGGTTTGATGCGGTCCACCACAGGTATCTCTCTTCTGCCAGTCTCTTCATCATACAGAAAATACACAAGTTCATAACATAATATTCTATGCTAAGTAGCATAAGACAAAACATTTGTTTTTTCCTTAATCGTTGTATGGCGGCGAAAAAATGGGTTGTAGCTAATCTCTATTATGATGGCACCATAACTTCTCATACATCTAGTTGCAAGACATGTATCCCATTAACAGACCAGTTAAAAGTTACTCCTAGAAAACCATGTGATAACTACTTTATCATTTTAATGGTTAAAATTTTACTATGGGAAAAATCAATCATTGTCATATGAACATTGTAAAACAATCAACAGAGCTGAAAATTCTTGTAACAATGCACCAAACTCTTAGATAAATCTCATGAATTATACTATAAACTGTATTAATCATGGGAGTTCTGAAGTACAATAGTTATTAATGTGTGAAATACTAGCACATGAAGAGACTGAATTATTATATCACCTTGTGTGAGGGTTAGAATATCATTCAACAACCATCATAAACGTTTCATGTTGACTGGTTCTTCCATCACCATTTGCAGAACCACTTCATAATTATAAATTCCGAGCACAAAATTGTTCTATAGTATGATTTAGCCATTAACAGGTTGTTGGCTGATAGGATCCTCTTCAGTGAAAAGTGAAGAGCAGTGTTGAAGATATTCCACATGGAGAGTGAAATGTGAACACATGTTAAATATCACCTCCAACTGTGTAATAGTACTGCAATTGAAAATTTCAATGCTAATTATTAATACTGGACCGCCAAAAATCGCTATCAACGTGTTTTAGAGGAAGTATTCACGTCAATAACAATGATAAAAACTGAACAAATTTTAGTGTAGTAAAGTCACATGTATGAAATAAGTAACAAGTGAGCTTTTAAGCTGTATAGAGGTAAAGTTTTAACTTACACATTTTCATTACGTTATTCTTATCGCGAAATATCTATAAGCAAGAGTCAATATAAAAATAGCTTTTGCAGTATTTCTGGGTAGCGTAAAGATATTAATAATTCAGAGAAGTTGACTAGGTGCATTTTTGCTTGAGGTCAGTCTGTTGGAAAATTCTATGAATAACAAACAGTAAGAAGAAGTTTACTTCGGAACTATATTTCGATCTGGAAAGAACAATAAAGAAGCTTATCACTCATTATTAATAATTTTGTTTGAAACTCGTATGCAGAACAAAATTATTTAATATAAAAAAATGTGAAGGATTGAATCAATGTCATAGAAAAAGTAATCACCAAAAAATCTTCACTGTTATAGGTTGCAATGGGTGACTGATTCATAGAATACACCACTAGTGACACAATGTTTCAATAACAAAATATCGTATAGGGAAGAAACATCCGTTTCCACTTTGAATTCTCCAGTTGATATGTCACTACAGCGGGACACAATGGGGGTTCGAGATGGAGCAGGATGTTTTACCAACATTAAAACAAAATTGCGGAAAGGTATCGGTTGCCTTCATCCAAAGGCTGGGCTGCTACCTGTATGCATGACGCCATCCCACGCCATTCCTCTCTCTGTCACCTTACTCTCTCTTCACCTGTTGGGATATGTTACGTCAGGTCAGATTCCACATCTCTCTTTATCTCTCTCTGTAATCCCTGAGTGCATGAAGAAGAAACAATATATTATATCACAGCGGGAATGGGAGGGAAAAAAACATAAGGAAAACACTCTACATACAAAATTTATTGTGGAAAGGGTTACATTGCAATGAAAGTAGGTTGCACACTTGGTAAACCGCGCACCGTCTTAGCGAATCCCAATCAACACACATTTCAGTACATTCTCAGTATGACAAGGGATATTCATGGTTTGAATTACACCTCGTTTTCAAACTCAATATTTTTACATTTCTCACATTAATACTTCTACAAGTTTTCACTTATACATAATAAGATTAAATTTTATATTTTTTCACACATACAGGATAACTTATATCGTTATAATGTTTCACGTGATAGTTACCCTCGGTCTAAGGTACCTACTTCAGCTACATTTTCACATATACACAATAAAATCGACTTCTTATGTAGCCGACTTGTTAGCATTACTACCTTCAATATGGAAGAACTTGGTTTGATTCTCAGTAGGATTTTTCTGGGGTAAGGAGGTATGTAACAGCGTTTCCTTTCACGCGCGTGAGGCTAGATGAGGAGGCAGTGAGCTGTTTAACAAGTTTCCACACACAGCTTGTCAAAAGTGGTTTAATGGAGTAAGGAAAATATTGTAGCGTCCAAACTGGTTTCTACACTACAGGAGGATATTGCTAAATCAATTGTCGTCCTCACAAGGACCCCCCCAGGAACAGTGCTCATAACGACCACTCGAACAGTGCTCACTTCGTGATGTAGTATGAAATGTGGTAAATCCCTGTGTTTTATAGTGAAAGCTGTGTGCAGCTTAGACCAAATTATATATTGCACAGTCGATTTTTCAGTATCATTTCCCACACATTGCTGGTAATCATCAGTCCTTAGTTCATCACTGAGAATAGTTTCGTACACTTTGCATTGTACCTCAGTTTCGAGAATATATATTTTTGCAGTCAGTTCTATGAATCCTGTAATCCCTGATAAGTCATCTTCCATTAAACTCACGCTCTTTTAATTCACACATGGGATGTTAAAAATGTTTTCAAGTAAACCAAAGTATCAAAATATCCACGCACATTACTTTAAATAACATAATTATTTGAAGTCGTTACGTGACATATTAGTTTAACCGTGACTGTGTAACACGTTTTAACATTATTTGGCTCATATTTCTTTAACTCACAGCCAAACTGAATATGCAAATTCAGTGGCTTAGAAAAATCTAAAATGACCATTCCCACAATTGTACGCTTAGGAAAAACAATGTTTAGTCTCCTTAACTCACCTATAAAAATATTTTCATCAAATGCGACTTTGCACTTAACATTCGGTCTTGCAATCAGAGCAACGGTATCTATGTACCAAAGTTGTTACTAATTCCACATCACTAATTGTTTTGCAAGGTTTCGCCAATAAGACTTTCATGAGTTTGAAGACTCTGAATTCAAATATTTCTCAGTAGTGATATAGATATACGGCTTCATCCAGGGAACCTGACAGAATCACAATATGTAGTAAACTTTACTCTGGGTAAGATAGTTCTTCAGACACTACTTTAAATATCTGTAGTGAATCACACAATTTTTCTTATCGTTTATTGTGCAAATCAGCTTCTTTGAAACTCGTGGCTTGGTGATAGTGGTACCATTTTCTCTCAACATAATGGCAGATTGGGGTGAAGTTTGCGTAAATTTTCTGTATAATCAAGATCTACTTCTAAAATATGCCATCTGTCTGAATGATCTGTTATGCTCACTATGTCAAAACGGTCAACATACGTTCATGGAAAATCAGAGATTGCTTATGACTCATCTGTACAAACGGTTAACATTCATCTTGAACCTGTTGTTTGGAACTCATGCCTACGCGAACAATTAACAGTACGATCTCTGACGCCGTGCTCAACAAGTCATAACTGCTCTGTATCTAGAATTGGTCACATAATAGGTTGGGTCCAATCTGTTTGTTTTGAGACAGACTGTGCGGAGATTTTCAAACACGTCAACAAGCAAGACTTCAAACGTAAGTCGGTGTGATCTCCTAATGCATTGAATTCAAATAAACTCTAGACTTTGCACACTTTTTGGTAATACAATAGCTGTTTCACAAGTCAGGAAGCATTTGATTGCCTCAAAAAACAGTAACAATTTGTTCGACAAAACAAACGTATTTCTTATGCTCATTCATGTAGCTCATAATTGTTCATGTCCGAAATAAGGGCAATGGTAGAACTTCAACGTGTGTGACAGAGCCCAGAGTGGACGACTGCGTCTGGCAACCGACAAGACTCATCGGAAACCGGTCCATGAACTCATGAGAGAAAATCCTCCCAAAATACAGACCCAGCTCGCAGTGAAGTGTTGCATATAACGAGAGCGAGTACAAGTCATCTCTGAAGAACTGAGGTACAGAGAAAGTGGTTGCTTCGAATGGTTGCCCTGATATGGAACAGGGAAGACTGTATATCTGTGAACAATTTATTTTTCGTTTTGAGCCTGAGGGGGACGGGTTCCTTATCATCATAGTGACAATGGATAAGTGCAGGGTTTGCTATTTTGACCCCGAAAGTAAGAGAGCATAAATGGAGTTCGCCATAAAGGATCACCGGCGCCAAAGAACTTCACGACGATGCCATCAGCAAGCAAAGTCATGTTCACTGTGTTGTTGAGTGTTGAAGGTGTGCCACATCTGGAATGTATGCGTAAAGGCACCACCATAAACTCTCGAAGGTCATTTCAGACCCTTAGAAAACTGAAGGCACACTCAAGGAGAATCCTTTCCTTCAGCATGACAATGCCAGACCACACATGAGTGCTGTGAGATATACAACAAGCTAACGTTGAAAAATAGTGCCACTTATCTGTGTCACTTTGAAGTATAGTGCAACTCTCAAAAGCTCAACAATAATTACTTCCGCCACCGAAATAATATACAGCTTACGTTCTGAAGATTCCTTGAATGAATGAAAACACAAATTGCGAGAACAATACCGATTGAAAAAGACGTGAGGGCATATGTGTGAGAAGGTAACTGGAGCAGGCAGAAGCCGATTGTCGTCGTAGCGAGGCAGACAGAATGACGGACATTCCGACACCAGACGTGGGGTAGCTGTCCTGAACGCCAGACGGGGGATAGCGGCTCTTGGAAATTGATAGAGTCAAGACAATTATATCTCTGATCGGTAATGCTGATTTCCAAGATACGACTTCTTGTAAACTCTGTTCTTGTCAATGTTGTATGACGTGTACGTAAAATGATGTGTTTTTTTTTTTGAAGAGGTGGAGCCCCTCCACGCCCACACCGGCATGATGGCCAACACAAAAGGTCTACTGCCATCTCTGCATAAGGGTTAGTATTCACTAAAGTGAGGTGTCGCAGGATGTGGGTGCTGCGATGTTTGCGTACGTCTGGTTAGGATTAACCATTAATACGCGCTCATCTGGAGATAGATTGGTCGAAATCTGACGAAGGGTAGCGGTTTGAAGGACAGAGGGAAAAAAGTGCCAAGGCAAGAGCCAAGGGAAAAAAAACCTCTGCGAAAGTTAAAAATGGTTCAAATGGCTCTGAGCTCGGCGGCTGGCGCTGGGTGCTGGTACAGAGTCCTCGTTCAGCGTCCTGCAACCTGCAACAGTTATGTTTGTTATCGGTCTTGTGTCCGATAGGTCATATACCGGAGGCACAGTGTGAGGGAGTGTTGGGAGATTGTTCGTGCGTCTGTGGGCGAGCTCGTCGGTGTCCCTGCTGTGGCCTGTTGGTCGGCTCTAATAGCAGCTGGTAGTGGCCAGTCAGTATTGCTGATATGCAGGGGCTTACCGACGTTTGTCGCTGTTTGCGTATGTTAGTTTACCATAGGTGGTTATGCCCTAGCTAGCAGTGTCTTTGGTCGCTTGTGTTTCCACCTGTGGTTGTGATCGTAGTTTCCCAGAGTGAGGATGAAAGGATTGTTCGAGTGTCTCGAGTTCCTGTATAGTCGTGTGGCGTGTTTCTTGAATACTTCCTTGAGGGTATCAAGGCGGTATTCATGGTGAAGATCCACGGTGCGTGTGTAGCGTGGAGCATTGCTAATGATTCGTAGCACTTTGTTCTGTATGATCTGCAGGCGGCGCAGTCGTGTGGGAGCTGCATATCCCCAGACGGGAGCTGCGTACGTCATCAGAGGTCTAATCAGTGTCGTGTATATGGACCTCGACACCCTGATGTGTTAGACTGCAAGGCGCTGCCTACTACTGTCATTCAAGGTAGCGGGAGTGAGCGCCGGAAGAGTTGGGTTACGAGCGAGAGTTCTCTGGCGCCACAGTACAAACTTTTGGCTATTAAAGGCGCTGTATGTGATGTGATTTGAGCAAAATCTTCTCACTGACTGCTAATTCTTTCCAGTAGGGTAAAGGATCATACACTTGTGTTCTTGCACATATTTTTCAAAGCCAGACTTCCAGTTCATAGTGAATGGTGACTGTGTTCACCAGTGGACAGAGTATAGCTGCGCAAGCGTCAGTTTTAAGATAGATTTCCCTAGATATCTTTCTACGCCACTATCGTAGTTCATTCCAAACTAGGCGCTATTAAAGGCGCTGTATGTGATGTGATTTGAGCAAAATCTTCTCACTGACTGCTAATTCTTTCCAGTAGGGTAAAGGATCATACACTTGTGTTCTTGCACATATTTTTCAAAGCCAGACTTCCAGTTCATAGTGAATGGTGACTGTGTTCACCAGTGGACAGAGTATAGCTGCGCAAGCGTCAGTTTTAAGATAGATTTCCCTAGATATCTTTCTACGCCACTATCGTAGTTCATTCCAAACTAGAGATTTTAATCATCTGTTAAAAACAAAGTTTCCGTTTTTGAAAAGAAAGGGGTTCCCTTCATCCGAAGAAGACTTCTTTCCCGAAGAAGAGTACTAAACTTTCTGATTCGAGCTTTTAGTTGTTTCTCAGTAGGGTTTTCTATTTATCTCAGAGATGAGGTTGTTGTTTGTATCGGCGAAGTTTTTCAATTTTCTCAGGCAAAGAGACTTAACTTTTCTCAAAATGACGTAAACCTTTTTTATTAAAAAGAATCTCATTTTCCTAAGATTGAAATTCTCTTAAGCACGGTTTCTAATCACCGTCTCAATATTTAGAAAATTTATCTTAAATTTATCTAAGAAGTTCTGTTTTGGGAGGAGCGTCGATTTTCCTAAGATGAGCTTTAACTAAATGGCAGAATGTTGTTTAGGACTTCGCAAATAGGAGAGTCTAGTTTTTTCTGAATAAGTGTTAGTTCTTTTTACAACAAGAGCCTTAGTTTTTTCTGAGCCAGAGATTCTGTTGTTTCTAGTAAAGTTCATATTTTCGGAAGAAGTTTAAACTCTAAGATAAATATTTTGAGTTTTGTACACAAGTTTTAATAATCCGAAGATGGTTCATTAGTTTCTCACACAGAAGTCATTAGTTTCCCCAAGAAATCTGTCTCTGCTTCGAAGTCTACTCTGTCTCATTTTCGAGGAAGACTTATTTCAGTTTTCAAGAAGAGTTTTTATTAATAATCGGTGACAGATTTTTTTTTTAAAGAAACAAAAGTACGGTGAAGAAATAAAAATATAGTGAGCCAACATATCTTCACGTCAGGTTTAAAAGACTTCCATTCATTGAAAAAAAAAAAACAAAAAAGAACAATACGGCATAGAAGACCGCCGATTTAGGCAAATTCCAAGATCGCAAGTTCGAACTGTAAAACGAAAGTAGTCGAATGCTGGTCTGGATGGTTTGCGGTGCTATCTTCACGTCTTATTTCATCATCATAAATTTAATCTACATCGGTTCATTCATTACTTCGGAGTACGTAATTTGTTTCACATAAATATAGTGAATGAGATGGTGTTTTCTTTCTTTATCTCAACAGTGACCACGGTTTTCCTAATTTTCGTAACTCATGGTTCCATGTTTTTGGTAGGCATGAGTTCGGAATTTTACATGTCACACTGTCTCTTGGACAATTAATTACGTCAATCGTAAAATTTCATCTTTTAAATTGTGGTTGTTTTTGCACCTTAAGAAAGGCGACATTGTTGTCACATTCTGTAATAACAAGGCAATTCAAAATGAGTATTCGCTATATTCATTTTGAACTGCCCTATCTTACAGAATGCAGACAGCTATTGACTATTGAACATATAGCGATACATAGTTAAGATTTACAGAGAAAGCAAAAGAAAGTACAAGTTATTTTACATAATAGGTATCCTCTACGACTTCCGTTGGCAACCCTCACCACATGTAAACGGTGATATACTTCACGCCGTGACTGATGGGTTACAAATGCGCGTTTTGAGTTGTGGAACTTTTTACGCTGAAACGAGCCACGCACACAACGTACTTCACAATAACTCCAAAAAAACAATGTGTAGGTACAAGACATTTTAAATTTCGGGTGCCACAACTGAATATTTGTGATAAGAGCCATTTTTCACCTGGACGATACCATGATCACAATCATTCTTTTATGCAAACAGCTGGTTCCGGTGATGTGCAACTGCTTGCTCATATTCTAGAAGTTTTACACGATCGTCATGCGTGCATCTGTACGATGTACTTCTGTCGTGGAACTTTTCTCGATAGAGTCTACTTCGACAACGATTAAATATGGTGTTTAAATGAAAGATAGTATAGCATTATAAGCAACGAGCAATTGAAATCGACACATCGCTGAAATAGTGCGAAATAATGATCACAACACAACAGAGATGGTGGATCCCCATCCAAGAGCAAATGAGGACGTCTTCACATTTAGTACGGCCGTTTCAGCGGTTTGGAAGACGTCTAGTTAAAAGTGTGCGAACCTCCATACCCCATGTGGAGTGAGCTCCAGCAGCCCTGGTCAACAGGAATTAATAGAAGGGCTAGGCCGCAGGCTATGATTTCATTTATTACTTGCTAAGTGATTCACATCTATGAAACTTTTTAAAGAATAGCAAGCAGTAATAAAACACAATTACAAAAGTTTTACAAATCAGAGGTTCTTAAAACAGTCAGAGGAATGCTTTGAATTCATAGGAGCACAATGACTTAACCAATATAACAATGATAGCAAAATGTTTAAACAAATGTCATATCTTAACTATCTCATTTAGCACAGTGGTTTTAAATTACAGACCCAAGACTCAACACGGTCATTTCATAGACCTGACAAATTTAAAGCTAAATTTTTAGGTCAAATGTAACGACTAGTACAAATTTAGTAACATATAAAATATTTAAACGAATTTAAATGTACAAGCTAACAGAATCGTTTTAAATTACAGGCGAAAATTTAACACGGTCCTTTAAGAGACCTGAGAAATTTAAAGCAAGATTTTTAAAGGTCAATTATAACAAAGACATGCACAAACACACTACAGAAGTTGAAACAAATTTAAATGTCCCAAGATACCAAATGGCTTTATATTACAGACGAGTATTTAACACGGCCCTTTGAGAGAGCTGCGAGATTTAAGCAAATACAAGGGCCAGCAAATACCCAGCTAACTGGGGATAACTTGATACAGAAAAGGTACAGCACCAAACGGAACTCAAACCAAAAGGAAAAAAATGCACGCACTCACAAGAGCTTTAGGTCCATGCGAACAAGCGAAGAAAAGACTTTACTTAAGCAGTAGTCTCCGTGCCATAGAGCGGCTTCGCACTCGGCAGCATGTAACCTCCCAACAGTTTTGTTTCCGAAACCTCGGAGTAATAATGTGACTACCCTCCCCATGAAAATATGACTCATATATAACCTTCCAATAATCAAGTGACTGTGAATCTAAACTGCTAAACCAGGACGTTGGTAATGCTGCGTCATGGCCCTGAAAAGTCATTCTGAATAAACTGAAAATTCTTACCTCAATTAAGTCGCCGGATAACGCGTATATATTTGCTCCTATAAGAAATTTTTCTTTCACAGCCCAGTGCAATGCTGGCCACTATATTTTGTCATGTATGATAAACAACTGATTTTATTTACGATAATTGGCGTGACTATAGATAGGAGAAATTAGTAAAAACTTTAATATCAGATGAATGACTGTCAAAAGTTACCTTTATAAGAAAGTTTATTACTGAAAAATTATTAAAAATTATTTACATGTGACTTTGATATAACAACAGTACAAAATGAGTTGTTGCAAAAAAATTATTTACTTCGGACTTTGATATAACAATAGTACAAAATGAGTTGTTGCAAACTACATATGCGGACGGCAATAAATAATGATAATTTTAGCCTTTACCTTATACTACATCGGTCAGGCACCGCCATCGTTGTCCACGACCGGCCTTAGTAATTTCATACAGGACACAAGTGCGCTCTGTGAGCTATACAACTAGACAACTGCTCTCTACGAGCGACCTGACCCAACCGCACAACTGCGAGCTACTCCTACTACTGCTGCCGACACTGCTCTCTGGTCTGCGATTCTGTTGTAGCATACATATCGCAGGCAGCGCGCGAGCAATCCATCGAAATTACACCCGCTGGAGTGCGCTAGCAATAAATTCCTTATTCATGGACGTCTTACAAGCGGTGAGTTCCAAATGCTGACCAGTAATATCGTGCTGCCGGTACGCTCACCCATGTCAGGGTAGACTGCAGAAGCAGCGGATGACCCATCAGACAACACCAGGGCGTTTGTAAAGTAAATCTCATGTGGCAAGAAAAGCAACTGAAATCACTCAACAGAGGAATGTCCACTGGGCCTGACCGGATACCAATTCGATTCTACACAGAGTACGCGAAAGAACTTGCCCCCCATCTAACAGCCGTGCACCGTAAGTCTCTAGAGGAATGGAACATTCCAAATGATTGGTATAGAGCACTGATAGTTCTAGTTTTCAAGAAGTTTTTCGAGCAGATGCGCAAAACTACAGGCCTATATCTGTGACAGCGATCTGTTGTAGAATTTTAGAACATGTTTTTTCCTCGTGTATCATGTTATTTCTGGAAACCCAGAATCTACTCTGTAGGACTCAACATGGATTCCGGAAACACCAGAAACAGCGATTGTGTGAGACCCAACTAGCTTTATTTGTTCATGAGACCCAGAAAGGATTAGATACAGGTACCCAGGTAGATTCTATTTTCATTGACTTCCGGAAGGCGTTCGATACAGTTCCGCATTGTTGCCTGATAAACAAATAAGAGCCTACGGAATATCAAACCAGCTGTGTGGCTGGATTGAAGAGTTTTTAGCAAACAGAACACAGCATGTTGTTCTCAATGGAGAGACGTCTACAGACGTTAAAGTAACCTCTGGCGTGCCACAGGGGAGTGTTATGGGACCTTTGCGTTTCACAATATATATAAATGACCTAGTAGATAGTGTCGGAAGTTCCATGCGGTTTTTCGCGGATGATGCTGTAGTATACAGAGAAGTTGCAGCGTTAGAAAATTGCAGCGAAATGCAGGAAGATATGAAGCGGATAGGCACTTGGTGCAGGGAGTGGCAACTGACCTTTAACATAGACAAATGTAATTACGTAGAAAGAAGGATCCTTTATTCTATGATTATATGATAGCGGAACAAACACGGGTACCAGTTACTTCTGTAAAATATCTGGGAGTATTCGTACGGAACGATTTGAAGTGGACTGATCATATAAAATTAATTGATGGTGAGGCGGGTGCCAGGTTGAGATTCATTGCGAGAGTTCTTAGAAAATGTAGTCCATCAACAAAGTAGGTGGCTTACAAAACACTCGTTCGACCTATACTTGAGTATTGCTCGTCAGTGTGGGATCCGTACCAGGTCTGGTTGGCAGAGGAGACAGAGAAGATCCAAAGAATAGCGGCGCGTTTCGTCATAGGGTTATTTCGTAAGCGTGATAGCGTTACGGAGATGTTAAGCAAACTCAAGTGGCAGACTCTGCAAGAGAGGCGCTCTGCATCGCGGTGTAGCTTGCTGTCCAGGTTTCGAGAGGGTGCGTTTCTGGATGAGGTATCGAATATATTGCTTCCCCGTACGTATTCCTCCCGAGGTGATCACGATTGTAAAATTAGAGAGATTCGAGCGCGCACGGACGCTTTCCGGCAGTCGTTCTTCCCGCGAACCATACTCGACTGGAACAGGAAAGGGAGGTAACGACAGTGGCACGTAAACTGCCCTCCCCCACACACCGTTGGGTGGCTTGCGGAGTATACATGTGGATGTAGATGTAGAAGAAGATGCCTATAAACACCAACAGGGCAATTAGTGTGGTAACACATTTTCTGCAAATAGCTGCTTGAACAAGCAATACAGACTATAGTAACACAGGCAACAAAGAGCGATTAACAGAATTAACTACGGATTACAATTTTAACACTGTCAAGAACAAAGACTATGTATATTAATACAATCAGGCTATAAACGTACTTTAAGTAGATTTAAAATAACAATTTAGAATTTCCTTTGGCAGTTGATATTCTGGTTTCATTAATAACATAACAGTCAGATACTCGTACCACAAGAGGGCCAGCAGACCAAATCAGGCTCCAAAACGCAGGCAGTGAGTCACGCCTCACAACACTCAGGGGTGGTAGCAAAGAAAATTTCACAACTCTCCGGTAGCTCACCCGTTATACTAAGAGATCTCACCACATAAGCACCTGAAAAAAATTAAAAGTGCACATTAATCATAAATGTCAATGAAAGTACCAATAGCAAGTACAACGGTCGTCACATTTCCACCGCTTTCACGGGCGGTGACAGTTCTCATTGTTTTCTGCTATTAGAAATAATTGACCATTACTGTTCTGGAACACAGATGAGTGAGCGCACTGTAGGAGTAGTGAATAAGATCCTTTTCTCTGTGTTGTATCTGTGGTTGAATGGTTAGTCAATCTGTTGTGCAACATTGAGACATTCTTAGGTGAGATATAGTAGCGTGCAGATGAGGGTTTCTTTTTACAGAATGAGATCTATCATTGTGATTCTGGTAGAAACTATGTGGAATAGCTTATTTTGGAGATGGAAATTCATTTAAAATTGAAACCTAGAATTATGGATGTAAGGCGAAATGTTAGGGCCCATGACCCATCATGTGTCATTTCCTGTTACAGCCTGTTTGACATAAATCCTCCTGAAACAGATGGCCCTTTGGCAATCACAATCTCAGTTAATTACAACCCAGTCTGAATGCTGATATCACATCTCAATAAGAGGGCAATTAAAACAGATATGTCTTGATTATTAAGAGATTCATCTGACCAAAATTATGAAATAGCTCTTAATTTTATTAAAAGTGAACAGACAGGCCTTCAATAATGACAACATCAATTAAGTAAAATCATCACATAGAAAACTTGCAGGCCTTCAATAATAACAACATACGTTAAGCAAAATTACGGAATTACAAAACAAGCAGGTCTTCAGTGATCAAAGTTCCATCTAATTAGAATTGTGAAATAGAAAACAGGGAAGCCTTCAATAATAACAGCTTCTCTTACGTTAAATCACCAAATAGAAAACAGGCAAGTATTCAATAGTAACAGCTTTAGTTACGTAAAATTACAAAATAAAAAGCAGGCAGGCATACAGTGATAACAGTTTCTGTTAAGTAAGATTACCAAATCGAGAATAGGCAGGCTTCCATTAATAACATCTTCAGTTAAATGAAATAACCAGATGGAAAACAGGTTGGCTTTCTTTAATAACAGCTTTATTCAAGTAAAATTTGCAAAGGGAAAACAGTTAGACTTTCTATGATAACAGATTCAGTTAAGCAAAATTACCAAATAAAAAACATGGAGGCCTTCAACTATAACAACTCCAGTTAAGCAAAATTACCGAATACAAAACAGAGAGTCCTCCAATGATAACAGCTTAAGTTAAATGAAATTTTTGAAGCTGTTGTAATTGGAGGCCTGCCTGTTTCTTATTTTGCAGTCTTACTTAACTGAAGCTGTTATTAAACAACACCTGCCTCTTTTTTAACTGAACCTGTTGGTATGAAGGCAAGAAGGTAGTAGACTTTTGCCTTATGCAGGAAGCACTTCCAACACGATGGGTCATATTTCACGGAAATACGATGTGAAATGTGTTTTCCGACCTCCATCTAAAATTATAGTGCTTTTGGGCTCCGTTAAGGATGATCTTGGTTCGCGTAAGGCAGGTGTATATCGCATTCCTTGTAGCTGTGGCATTGCATATATTGGTGAAACTATCAGGACCGTGGAGGACTGATGTACTGAGCATAAACGACACACACGATTACTGCAGCCAAGGAGATCTGCTATTGCCGAACATTGCTTGAATATTGGTCACCCTAAGTTATACCCCGCGTCGGCCTCAGAGGGTCGAACCACCGACCTGCCGTGGACTGGTACGCTGTCACCCCATGTGTTGCTGCGTGTAGTCCAGCGGTGTGACACGCGCCGCCGTCCAGGAGAGCTGCCACACTTCAATGAATCTCATTAGAAAATAACACCTATCTATACTCGGCTGCGCGCCTCTGTTTCGCTAACGCATCGCTCTGAGTCACGTACGCCCCACACACCGGTTGCGCCAGTGGGCCCCTCTGCTTATAGCTTGCGACATGTGAACCGCTGCGTTTACGCTTTTCAGCGGTTCGATGGCCCTGTGGCCTCCATTCCACTTCGCAACCACTGGTCAGCGTAACTTACTGCAATCTGGCACACACCTGGCTGTAATTTGTGCAGTCCGAAATATTGCACCAAATCTAACTTCCCTATCTTAAACTGTGGTGCCGCTACACTTGGGCTGCCAAACCCAATTACATAGCTTCAGCAACTGTAAATTTTTGAGACCCAGGCACCTCCTAATCCAATATAATTAATTGAGCGATGACGTCTGCGTGACAACAGATTATTTCTGACAAAGAAAAAAGAAATAGATTTTTATCTTCATGTGCTGCATCCAGTGATTTGTATTTGGTTTCGAGAACTTCAGTACTCCAGACACCAAAACGACATAATGAGGAACAGGTAAGTCACTTTTATTTCAGGGCAGATCTCAACTTTCATTCCTGTGAAAACAATCTGTAGTCAGTATTATAAGGTTTCGTACTAGTAGATACATTAATTTTCAGTGAACAGTGTTGGTTATTTCAAACTGCTATTTTCTTCCGAGTAGAGCAGCAATTTAATTTTGTGGTTATTTTTAGTCTAACATTGCATTTCGTATTAAGCATCTTTCATAATTTGCTTCAGTACTGAGTTTTAGTTATATGGTTTACACTGAGTACGAAATTCTGTATTTCAAAATTTGCGATTCATGAAGTTTAAAGTTTTATTTCACGACACTTTTCACATAGGCAACACAGGACCAACCAACAGTCAGTTTTGCTCCGCAACAGAGCATGTTAACTAAAAATGTTCCAATGTATGTGAATTCCTAAGGGACCAAACTGCTGAGGTCATCGGTCCCTAGACTTACACACTTCTTAAAATAACTCATGCTAAGAACAACACACACAACCGTGACCGACGGACGACTCGAACCTCCGGCGGGAGAGGTCGCGCAGTCCATGACATGGCGCCTCAAACGGCATGGCCACTCCGCCATGTTAACTAAAGTACATGTTACACGAGGAGAAAGTTTTCGAGCTCAATGTATTCAGTTCTCTCACATACAGACAATATTTTACATAAAGCGTTCACATGTGCTGTTTTCGCCTGCGATAGCTGACAAATCAGCGTACATGTGCTAACATTTGTATTTTCTCTTTCAGATATTGTAATTTCATTGCCTTCTTTGTGTGTGATTTTGTGTGAATTTTTTTTCTTCTTCTTCTTCTGCAAAAATATTGTGTGTGAAGATCTTTTTTGCGTAGGCACACAGTAGTGTAGAACAGTGTGAAACATTTTTATGTTACAAAGATTTTTCGCTGATATTTCTGTTGCGCAAGAGAATTTATTACTTTCATTTATTTAACTACAAATAGAAATTTTGTTTGGTGTTTCAGTTTTTACATTTCAACATCATGGCTAGGCACATAATATTTCGTCGTGCTACGAGATCGCAAACCACGTCACGAAGAATGAAGCAATTATTAATGAAGCAGAAGCAGAACACTCGTTACACAAAAACGATCTGTTTCAGGTTTCGCAGAATGCTAATAATTATCCAGCACATATGAGTTCTTTATAATGGAATGCAACAGAACAGATTTCCAACAATAAACGGGTAATCTGAGAAGATGAATCAGCAGGTAGGAAGTTACCTCAGATATGTGAAATTTTGAAACAGCTTACTGAGACAGTCGATTCGGGTTTTGCTTCCGTTTATTTCCGAGCCAACTTTAGTTACTGAAAAATCCAGTAACCAGGAATGTGGAGATCAGTAATTCAACTCTAAAGTTGCTACTAAAGATGAATAAAATGCTAGAACAAAACGCAGAACAATATTCAAAAGGTGTCAAAACTGCGAAAACTAAGGAACCTTAAGGAAAAACCAGTAAAACCTGTCTGTAGAAATTAGATACGAGATTAGAGCTGAACTACAATCTGTTGTTACAGACAATATTACACAGCCTTGAGAAGAGCTGCTCGCTAAAATAAATACCACTGTATCGAGCGCAACATTTTCGCTACTCACAGAACGTCATGATCGCCTTAATAAAGCTGTTGAAACAACGAGTGAACAGTTAGGCGTATTAAAATTGAACCCCGATGAACGAAAACAACAACTTTGTACATTAAAAAAGAACACACAATCACCCAGTTAGGTTTAAGTCTGTGACGAACACGAACATTATCAGACTGCGTGTATAGGAGTGCTGCTGGTGGACAGTTCTCTAAATTCCAACGTCTTTGTCGTCAATTCTTGATACGCGTAAATGACACTTATCGGCGGACTATGATAAACCTTGTAAGCAAGGAACTTGATATACCATGGTTTCAGTATTGGAAAAAGATTTAAACTTTGCACCCACGCCTAGAAGTGTTCCCACCTTGGAATTCATTTCTTCTGTCTGCTGAGCAAACAGCCTCACATCTTCCGAATGAACGAGCAGAAGAGATCAGAGAGGAGGTTTCTTTCCTTTTGCGTCTGACTCAGCCTCCACAGAGTAACATATCCTCGGCTGAATGGGCAGCTATTGGGTTTATTAGAGAGGATCCTGAATAATTAATTTTACCAGGAGACATAGGCGACACTATCCTCCAATGCCGATTACATGAATAAGATGTATGTTTTCTTGAGGATCCGTCGTATCTTATGTTACAGAAGGACCGTACGGATCGCATAAAACGGACAACGACTTCACTTCTGAAGAAGAGCTCACTACCTGAGGACATTATGGAAAAACGTCATCCTGTTGCGACCGTTGCACCTAGATTGAACGGATTTCTGAAGGTCCATGAAGATGGGGTCCCGTTACGCCCGACTGTTAGTAACTTGGGTGTGGCGACTTACAACTTAGCAAAGCAATTAGCATCGATCCTCAGTACTCATGTGGTTAGCTGTGAGCACAGTATTTCCAAGTCCATGGATTTTATTCAGCGTTTAAAGTCGCTTCGTCTTGTGCCTCTGATTTACTTGTCGATTTGTATGTGGCGCCTCTCTTTAGTCTGGACCCTCTTGAAGAGTCATTCATTTTAATTAATGGAAAACTAGATATGGAAATGACGAAACTCTGCTGTCATGTACTGACATCCGCTTATTTTTTATTCAGTGACAAATATTTTGAACAGACTGATGGTATGGCAATGGAGAGTCCTTTATTCCCCATTGCCGCAAGTCTTTCTACGGAGGACTTTGAGGACACGGTCCTGAAGACTTTTTTTAAAACCTACTTGTTTTTTGAGGTATGTGGGCGATATGTTTATTGTTTGACTAGATAGAATAGATACATTGCACCGATTATTGAACCTTTCTAATTGTCTTCATCCCAACATCAAATTCACGATGTAAATTCAAAAGGAGGGGACGCTCCCCTTTTTGGATGTACTGGCTTATAAAATAGATGACGGAACCCTTGAAAACAGAGTTTATGCAAAATCGACACATACTGACAAGTGTTTACATGCTACCACCTGTCATCCACCGATTCAACGTGTGCGAGTCCTACGATGCTTGGTATAAAGAGCATGTGGTATCTCGGATGCTGAAGATTTACCACAAGAGCTTGAATACCATAAGGACATGTTTAATCATAACGGATATACAAACACATTCGACGTGCTTTTTAGTTTGAACCACTACCTAAACCAGTTGAAGAAACATTTAGTTCTATGGCTTTCCTTTCATATACTAGAAACATGTCTACCAGGACAGAACGGGTTTCGAAGAAACATGATGTCAATGTCGATTTCGTTCTCCAGAACACTTCTTGGCTCCGTTAAGTACGATTTAGGGTTCAGGAAGCCTGGCGTTCACTAAATATCAAGTGAGTGTGGTAAAATATACATTGACCATACTATTTGTACTGTCAGAGACAGATCTGTTGGACATCATCGCCATATGCGGTTATTACAACATGACAAATCTATTGTGGCTGATCACTGCCTTACAGACGGACACAGGATGCATACAATGAGACAAGTGGTTGCAAACTCCTCGCGTTACTGGGACTGTGTTTCAAAATATTCTGTACAACCAAACAGATAATATAATTACTATGATAATGGATACACGATAAGTAAAACTTGGAAGCCTGTTTTACCAGATATGAAGAAATAACGGCATCTGAATCAGCCGGCTGTGAGTAAAAATTTCAGCCATGTATAATTTTTCGACAGTATTCACCACTGGAGGCGCTGCCACTAGTAATAGCGGCAGAGGACAGCGGCAACTATATGAGCCCTTGCCCATTACCATAGCGCACGCGCTTTCGTATTTTCGCCGCAAACAAAGGCTCCGGCCTTCACGGTTTGAATCAGTTATCGGTGACGGCGGCTCAACCACTTCTCAGCTGATAACGGCGCCCAGGTGGCCCGCGGAAACATTTTATGCAGATGACAGTTTGATCCGGCCGAAAACTCGAAAAGAATTTTATGTCTTAATGCGCCAGAAAAGCCTACATAGTTACATTGTATTTGTATCTGTTCATGGCATTTCGATGATTTATCGCGAGAACAGAGTGTCTTTCCAGTAGAAACCGTGAGAGCCTTGGAAGCATACCAAAGACGTTTTGTGGATATAGAACGCTTACACTTATATTACAAACATTTTCATGCAGTCAGCTTAGGTGATTATATTCTTGCACAAAATTCCACCAACGCACAAGACAGTGAACAATCCGCGGGCTGTTACACTGAGAACTGGAGCAAAAGTACTACGAAAAGAAGTGACAGTCGGGATTAAATGCATTTTGCTGCGTTCAAGTGCCGGTAGGGAATCCATTACACTTTTCTGCATACATAGACTGGCGAACGATGCCTTCCCGAGGTGAGTTTTCACTGTTTTTCTACTTTTTAGTACATTCGTCTTCCCCTGCTATCCTTTTTTTCTTCTCCTACTATCCGTTTTAAACGATAAGAACAAGGAAATTTCTTCTGTTATCCTAATTTAAATATGTTGAAAGCAGTTCTAGTGACTTGTGAGTTATGATTAACTATGTGTCCTTTTGACTACTGAAAACTTCGACTACACACAATCGTGGCAGTAGCAAAATTCGACCAAATTGAAAAATGTTAAAATACAAAGTTTCTCGAATTTCGTGAATGTCTGATCTCATTAGCAAAAGACGTACAGAAAAACTAGAAGTTTTTAACTTGTCACATTAGTGACAATACCCGACAGAAATGCACAACCGAACAACGACGTGCAATATTCCGCAGAATTAAACAATGCGTCACACATAAAATGTACTGTTCCTACAGCAGCAAACCTTGTTCGCTTAAAGAAATGCCTGGGACATCTTACTGATAGTCCAAAGAACAATGTTAAACTGCCCACCTCCCATAAAACTGTATCTCAGTAAACATTTACTAATACGAATCTTTTGGAAGAGGAACAATTATTAGTGAAATAAGTATACAAGTTTGAACACTATCCTTTCTACATAAATCAGTAGCACTCATGAGTTATGAAATGAGATTCAGTACCAGTTTCTCCACCATGAACCATTGACCTTGTCGATGGCGGGGAGGCTTGCGTGCCTCATTGATACGGATAGCCGTACCATTGGTACAACCACAACGGAGGGATATCTGTTGAGAGGCAAGACAAATGTGTGATTCCTGAAGAAGGATAGCAGCCTCTTCAGTAGTTGCAGGGGCAACAGTCTGGATGATTGAGTGATCTGGCCCTTTAACATCAAAGAAATTAGCCTCATTGTGCAGGTACTGCGAACGGCTGAAAGCATGGGAAAACTACAGCCGTTAATTTTTCCCGAGGGCCTACAGCTTTACTGTATGGCTAAATGATGATGGCGTCCTCTTGCGTAAAATATTTCGGAGGTAAAATAGCCCCCAATCGGGTCTCCGGGCGACGACTGTTCAGGACACCGTCATCAGGAGAAACAAAAATGGCATTCTGCGGATGGGAAGTAGGTAGGTAGGTAGATAGGTTAGAAAATTTAAAAAGGGAAATGGCGAGGTTGAAGTTAGAAATAGTGAGAATTAGGGACGTTCGGTGGCAGGAGGAACAAGACATCTGCTAAGGTGAATATAGGGTTATAAATACAAAATCAAATAACAGTAATGCAGAGGTGGGTTTGATAATGAATGAAACAGTAGAAATGCGGTTAAGCTGATACAAACAGCATAGTTAAGGCATTATTGTAGCCAAGATAGACACGAAGCCCCGACCTAAAACAGTAGTTTATATGCCAACTAGCTCCACAGATGATAAAGAGATCGAAGAAATGTATGATGGAGACAACAATTTAGTAGTAAAAGGGGACTGGAATGCAATTGTAGGAAAGGAAAGAGAAGGAAAAGTAGTATGTGAATATGGACTGGGTGTAAGGAATGAAAGGGGAAGCCGTCTTGTAGAATTTTGCACAGAGCATGACTTAGTCATAGAATCATGGAAGAAGGTTGTACTCATGGAAGAGGCCTGGAAGGTTTTAGACAGATTATATATTGGTAAGACAAAGATTGAACAGCCAGAGTTTAAACTGTAAGACATTTCCAGGGCCAGATGTGGACTCTGACCACAATTTATTGGTTATGAACTGTAGATTGAAACTGAAGAAACTGCAAAAAGTAGTAGGAATTCAAGGAGTTGGGACCTGGATAAACTGAAAGAACCAGAGACTATAGAGAGTTTCAAAAAGAGTATTAGGGAAGGATTAAAAAGAACAGGGGAATGAAATACAGTAGAAGAAGAATGGGTACCTTAGAGAGATGAAATAGTGAAGGCGGCAGTCTATCGAGTAGGTAAAACGAAGAGGGCTAGTAGAAATCTTTGGATAACAGAAGAGATATTGAATTTAACTGATAAAAGAAAAAAATACAAAAAAGCAACAAATAAAGCAGGCGAAAAGGAATACGAACGTCTCAAAAATGAGATCGACAGGAAGTGCAAATTGGCTAAGCAGAGATGGCTAGAGGACAAGTGTAAGGATGTAGAAACTTTTATCACTAGGGGTAAGATAGATACTGCCTACAGGAAAATTAAAGAGACCTTTGGAGAAAAGAGAACCACCTGCATGAATATCAAGAGCTCAGATGGAAAACCCGTCCTAAGCAAAGAAGAGAAGTAGAAAAATGGAAGGAGTATTAGAGGCTCTACACAAAGACGACGTACTTGAGGGCAATGTTATGGAAATGGTAGACGACGCAGGTGAAGATGAAATGGGAGATACGATACTGCGTGGGAGACCCCAGGAGTGGACAATATTCCGTTAGAACTACTGATAGCCTTGGCAGAACCAGCCATGACAAAACTCTTCCACTTGGTGAGCAAGATGTATGAGACATGCGAAATGCTCTCAGACTTCAAAATGTATACAATAATTCCAATCCCAAAGAAAGCAGGTGTTGACAGGTGTGAAAACTACTGAACTGTCTGTTTGAAAAGTGACGGTTGGAAAATACTAACACGAATTATTTTCAGACGAATGGAAGAATTGGTAGAAGCCGATCTCGGGGAAGATCAGTTTGGATTCAGTAGAAATGCTGGAACAAGCGAGGCATTACTGATTCTACTACTTATCTCAAAAGATAGGTTAAGGAAAGTCAAACCTAGGTTCCTAGCATTTGTAGACTTAGAGAAATCTTTTAACAATGTTGAGTGGAATATTCTCTTTCACGTTCTGAAGGTGCCAGATGTAGAACACAGGGAGCGAAAGGCTATTTACAATTTGTTCAGAAACCAGATTGTAGTCATAAGAGTCGAGAGACATGAAAGGGAAGCAGTGTTTGAGAACGGAGTAAGACAGGGTTGTAGCCTATCCCCTATGTTATTCAATCTGAATACTGAGCAAGCAGTAGAGGAAACAAAAGAAAAATATGGAGTAGGAATTAAAGTCCATGGAGAAGAAATAAAAACTTTGAGGTATGTCGACGACATTGTAGTTCTGTCAGAGACAACAAAGGACCTAGAAGAGCAGCTGAACGGAATGGAAAGTGTCTTGAAAGGAGGATATAAGATGAACATCATTAAAAGAAAAACGAGGATAATGGAATGTAGTCGAATTAAATCAGGTGACGCTGAGGGTATTAGATTAGGAAATGAGACACCTGAAGTAGTAAATGAGTTTTGTTATTTCGGAAGTAAAGTAACTGATGATGGTCGGAATAGAGAGGATGTAAAATGTAGACTGACTACGGCAAGGAAAGCGTTTCTGACGAAGAGAAGCTTGCTAACATCGAGAACAGATTTGCCAGGAAGTCTTTTGTGAAAGTATTTGTATGGAGTGTAGTCATGTACGGAAGTTAATCATGGGCAATAAACAATTTAGACAAGAAGAGAATAGAAGCTTTCGAATTGTGGAGCTACAAAAGAATGCTGAAGATTAATGAGGATTTACTGAATAGAATTGGGGAGATGGGGAATTTGTGGCACAACTTGACAAGACGAAAAGGGCTCGGTAGGTAGGATACGTTCTGAGTCACCAAGGGATCAACAATTGGAAGAAGTTGTAGTGTGTAAAAATCGTAGAAGAAGGCCAAGAGTTGGAAACGGTAAGCTGATTCAGAAGAGTGTGAGTTGCAGTACTTCTTTGGACGTGAAGAGGATTACATGGGATAGAGTAGAATGGATCTATGGACTGAAGACCACAACAACAAAAATCACAGTACTTGTTATGATGAGATATACATAATATTGAGATTATAGTTGTGTTGTCCAAATGGAAACTCAGTTTCAAAAAAAGTTGAGGTGATTTTGAATTACAAGTTTATGAATGATTTTCAACCAGTTCAAGGAATATTTGTAGGTTGTTAAAGGTAAGATTGTGTTGTCTGAACGAAATTATCGGTGTCTGTGGTATATGTATTTTTCTGGAGATTTTCCTTTCCTGATCATTTGTGCAGTAATGAAGGTATGTTTGCTCAATAGTGTTAGTTATGAAGTGAGCCAGTGGTGTGTTTCTCACGAAAGTGTTGATTAATGAAAGAGTACAGGGAATAGTTACTCCTGATAATTTACGACATATGATGATAATATGGGTTTTGAGCTGATGATGATGATGATGATGATGATGACGATGATATAATACAGAAAAATATATTGACGGTATTAGTGATTATTGATGACGATGATTATGAGGATACTGATGATAACATGATGGGAACATGCAGTGAGTGGGATTTATGATGTATTATGACGAATCTATAGCTAATGGTTAGGGCATATGTTAGGTACCCTGTTTTTCTGCGAGATGACTTTTTCTTTGCATTGATGTATTTCATTATCTTGCGTTTAGTAAAAGGAACGTGGTGGGAAGTTACATGGTTAGCAGGAGGACATGAATCTGAAATGGTGAGCAACACAAATATGGTAAGGCGCAACACAGTTATTTTCTTCATGTGCAATTTTTTTGGTTCATCAGGTACAACTCGTATGACTTACATTCCTGACAAATTTTGTAATTTTTTTTTTTTTTTTGATTGACTGCATATGACATACAAGAGCATTATCCTGTTGAAGTATGTACATTTTCTTTTTAACTAACTACACACCTTTTTGCCTTCTTGTCATATTATAGCAGAAATAATAATATTCATGTATATTAAAACGAATTTGCTTTAATGCATGAATTCCTAATTTTTGAGACATAATGACGAATGACAAGTTTTTTTGATATTACTAGGCAAAGATGGAATACGTGAAGACAGGACCAATAATCAAAACATAGACATATTTTGAGGTAAAATAATGATTTTCTCCCTACGTGCATTTAGCGTTTGTTAATTTATTTTCTTTATATGGCTTACGCTAATGTTTTGAAATATTTATACACTACTGGCCATTAAAATTGCTACACCACGAAGATGACGTGTTACAGACGCGAAATTTAACCGACAGGAGGAAGATGCTGAGATACCGCAGTTTAGCGGCGTTGCCTGCTGAAACGTTGTTGTGATGCCTTTTGTAACGAGGAAAAATGCGTACCACCACGTTTCCGACTTTGATAAAGGTCGGATTGTAGCCTATCGCGATTGTGGTTTATCGTATCGCGACATCGCTGCTCGCGATGGTCGAGATCCAATGACTGTTAGCAGAATACGGAATCGGTGGGTTCAGGAGTGTAATACGGAACGCCGTGCTGGATCCCAACGGCCTCGTATCACTAGCAATCGAGATGACAGGCGTCTTATCCACATGGATGTAACGGATCGTGCACCCACATTTCGATCCATGAGACAACAGATGGGGACGTTTGCAACACCACAGCACGAACAGTTCGACGACGCTTGCAGCAGCATGGACTATCAGCTCGGAGACCATGGCTGCGGTTACCCTAACGCTGCATCACAGACAGGAGTACCTGCGATGGTGAACTCAACGACGAACCTGGGTGCACGAATAGCAAAACGTCATTTTTTTAGATGAATCTAGGTTCTGTTTACAGCATCATCGCGGTCAACGCAGATTGGAAGCGTGTATTCGTCATCGCCATACTAGCGTATCACCTGGCGTGATGGTATGGGGTGCCATTGGTTGCACGTCTCGGTCACCTCTTGTTCGCATTGACGGCACTTTGAACAGTGGACGTTACATTTCAGATGTGTTTCGAACCGTGGCTCTACCATTCATTCGATCCCTGCGAAAGCCTACATTTCAGCATGATAATGCACGTCTGCATGTTGCAGGTCCTGTACGGGCCTTTCTGGATACAGAAAATGTTCGATTGCCGCCCTGGCCAGCACATTCTCCAGATCTCTCACTAATTGAAAACGTCTGGTCAATGGTGGCCGAGCAATTGGCTCGTCACAATACGCCAGTGACTACTCTTGATGAACTGTAGTATCGTGTTAAAGCTGTATGGGTAGCTGTACCTGTACACACCATCCAAACTCTGTTCGACTCAATGCCCAGGCGTGGTTGTTGCGGATACTGTTTTCTCAGGATCTATGCACCCAAGCTGCGTAATCACATGTCAGTTGTGGTATAATATATTTGTCCAATGAATACCCGTTTATCATCTGCATTTCTTCTTGGTGTAGCAATTTTAATGGCCAGTAGTGCGATTTTAGATGATCAAGAGTTTCGGAATTTTGTGGCGCACATGTAAAACAGAAGCGTGTCTCTATTGGGGATACCAAATAATAAAATATTTGGGACGGAAGAAGGACGGAATATCAGAGTTTAACGTACCGTCGACAGCGTGGTGACTAGAAACGAAGCACAAGCTAGGAATACGAAAGGACGGTGGAGAATATGGGCCGCGCCCTTTTCGAAGAAAGCATGCCGGTATTTGCCTGGAGTTGTGTCGGGGAATGAGGCAGAACCTAAATCAGAACGGCCAGAAGAGAATTTGAACCGTTGTCCTCTCGAATACGACTCCAGTGTGCTCACCACTCACTCACCTCGCTCGGCAAATATTCCAAGGACCCGAGTGATTGGTGGGAACAGCGAAGAAGTCAGTTTCAACGTTTAAAGTAAAAGTGTACTTTAGACACTGAAATGAAACGAAATGACGTGTACTAAAATAGAAATTAAGCAGAGACCATGAAGATATGTGAAGTATATGCAGGTAAGGCCTTTAGAAAGTAAGTTACACGTGTCGTCCGGCTGTAAGACCGTAGCGCAATAGCATCGCCCATTGTCAGAAGAGACTAAGTGTTGAAATTTTTCTGAAAGTGCTGTTCGTGTGCGTCACCGTATACGAGTGGAATGGCCCGCCCACAGGAAACATAATTCATTTTTGAAGAACACGAACAGTACAATTCTTTTTCGCGAGATCTGTAGAAGTACTGGTGCCCGTGCTCTTACGGAACAATGCCATGGTCCTGAAAAAAATATATTACTTATTGGTCCTGCAAATATTTTTTAGAACCGTGACATTGGGCTTTATACACTTTATATTAACCCTCCCAAATACTGTGACAGGCATATCCTTCTGAAGAAAGACACTAATTGCCCAAAACTGGACAAGAAATCCATTTCTTGCATAAAACTAGTTGCTTATTATTTCGTTTTAGAAGACTACAGTTGCTGAATACGGACAAAATACCAACTATTCCTTTTACTATAATATGGAACATATATTTTGTTCCCTGGTTTGTATTCGTAGACTGTACAAAAGTTCTTTAATTTTATTCCTTAATTTATCTTTAACTTTGATATCACTCCCTGTACAGATTCGTTTTTGTTATGTATTTACTACCTATTGTCACTGTATATAAATCGATTTTTTTAAATTTTACATCGGTACTTTGTTATGTATTTTGCCCTATCATTGTTGTCTTAAGACAGTGGCGCGAAGATAGCGTAATGTAAAGCTGTAACTTATAGAAAAAATTATATAAAACTTGAAATCTACACAGCTGAAGTTGTTTTTGCTAGACATTATATACTTAACAGCTGAACAATCTACGTCCTCAACCATCCTATATAAAGGTGGTCATAGAGTGATTACAGAGAACGTTACATCGGCTGTACGTGCCGCATACCATCCTGGGCGGTGAGGAGCTGTTTTAGAGCAGTGAGACAAAACGAGTTCGTGTTAGACGGACAAGGAATGTTCCCCATTAGCGGCGCGAGTGTCCAGTCGCAACCTCGGGCGGGCGTCGTACACAGCTTTCCGGAGAGCTCGGCCGTGTTCAGCGGGCGCGGTCTGGGACGCTGGTGAATATTTAACACGGCCAGCAGGCTGCGCCGGCCGTCCGGCCGCTAGCACGCTAAGAGCTCCCAGCCGTCTTAATTGAATTTGTAACGACGCCTCTATTGCGCTACCATCTTCCCTAACACAGAGAGCGCATACACGAGAGGGGATGCATGCTCTTGCCTGGCCTGGACTAGAGGCTGGTAATAGCTCTGAAATTGGAGTGGGCGATGATGCTGTCTATTGACAAGAGATATTTGTTTAATAAATTGTTTTTCAACACGTCCTGAGATTGTACTAACAGTTGACGTAGAGCGCCCAACTGATCGAGACATTTGATTATTTCCGTATCATTAGGATTCATCTTTTAACACACTCACACTTATTTGAAAATGGTTTGAGGTATTGTCGCAGGCTATTGGTTATGTTACTTTATGGTTCCTTATTTAAAAATTAACGTGGCCTGCCTTGTGAAGATCGTAGACACCTGTCTTTGTCACTGACGCACTCTTCTTTGACTTGAATGCTTATCTGTTTCTAGAGGAAAATAGGCCCACGCATACTCATAAAACGCAAAATAGGCATCTGGTGAGAGGGCGGATTGCGCGGGGGGGGGGGGGGGGGGGGGGGGTTGCGTGTTGGAGAATGGGACGTATTAGTTTAGATGAATTAGTGCCTGCCATTTGATTGTATATGGTGCACAGTCAGTGCCAAACTCTGGTGCTTGGCCAGCGTATGATCTCTACTTTTCCTGTTTATTCAGAAATGATCAAATGGTTTTCTTTGATGCATTGAAGTTCAAATAATGCTATTTATTTTTAAAGTGGTGGCTCGCAGATTGCCTGCATATTTCTTACGCTGTTTCAGTTTATAATAATTAAACATGTTCATTTATCTGGAACCGCAAGACCGCTACGGTCGCAGGTTCGAATCCTCCCTCGGGCATGGATGTTTGTGATGTCCTTAGGTTAGTTAGGTTTAACTAGTTCTAAGTTCTAGGGAACTAATGACCTCAGCAGTTGAGTCCCATAGTGCTCAGAGCCATTTGAACCAAGCCATTTTGTTCATTTATTCCGACACCATTCTGAGCTGCGGAAGGCTAGTAAACCAGCGACAGCGTTTGGTTTCAATCCGGACTCGCTGAAGAACGTTCTCATGCACTTTTGTATGGAAAACTGAAAGAAGAGAAACCTGAGAATAGAAATTAATGACAGATATTAAGAGGACTGTTGCGTAGCCACGAACAGGACTAGACAGGGGTGGTTACATCCTTGCAGTGCTTCGGAATTCACTGGTTTGTTTATGGCTTGAGTTTTTGGAAATCATTACACACGAGGAAGTGGAAGTATTATAGATTATAGATTATTGATTTCTCGAAATTCTGAGCTGGTGAAAGCCAGAATTATGCACCCACATCGATTAGAAGTTGGATGATTTAGAGAGAAGAGTCACTAAACACATTTTACTCCTTTTAAATTTATCAGATACGGCAAATAATTATCAGCAACTCTTAGGGGTAACATTATGTTTTAACTCAGACAAGGGAAACGCTGTCGATTCTGCATCAGCTTTCCACAACGTGGAACCTGAAACTTCCCCTTTGAATGTAAAGAAACACTGTGCTGCTAAACCTCTACGTTATTTTATACTGAAACATCTGAGTAAAACTGAACGTACTCAAACCGTTTTCTCTTCACTTATTTTGATCATCACTAAACTGACACACAATTTTTTAGCGCAATGTAATCTGACCTTCAGTAATCCCTACAAAAGAATAGCCCAGACTAACAATAACATATACCCTTCATGAATCACTTACCTCCCAAAAATCTTCGTTAGTCGTCTACTGCAATACAGCGTGCGCCAATACTGCCAGCTAAATAAAAGATTCTAACTACTGAAGGCACTAACTACTGATAGGCATATTGTTAGCAAATGAAAGATTTTGATAGAGAACAAACAATGTATTTACCTTAATAGTGTTCAAAAGTTATTATATATATATATATATATATATATATATATATATATATATATATATATATATATATACACATAAGTTCGTGATATCCAAATGTGACAAATATCCTATTTCTGACGGACACACGTCAAGATCGTCCGCTCATATTAACATCTCAAAACTCTGGCATCTCTTCCCTCATCCACCACTGCTGGCGGCTCACATCCAACTGCCAAACACTACACTAGCGAATAACCTAACAATGAATCAAACCATCCACACACTGCACACAGCGCAGTCGGCGATTTTAATACAGAGCGCTACGTGGCGTCACCAACATAAAAACCTAAACAACCTACTTAGAAACCGGCAGAACGCAAAGACATTGCACAAATAAGGGGACCAGGATTGTGACTAAGAATTTTCTGTCAAGCCGCGTAAACAACTCGAGTAAATTTATTAACTATCTGAAGGTTGTACAGCTGTGTGAGGCACAACTGCACTCACTGTGACTCACAAAGGAATTCATCTTGACAAGGAAAAATTCGTAGAATCTGACAAAATGCTCTCAGAATTCCTCACACGATAAACCTGAATCACTTGCCTACAAGGTAATTAAAGAACTGAACAACCATATGAATTTATGGAGGACAAATACTGAAAATGGAAAGAAAGAATCACGTTGTCGCGCCCAACACAAGCCATATTGTGCAACTCAGCAAATACCCTAGCTGACAAAAATCGATAATTTGCTCGTCGCCAACAGACCTGCGAAAGAAGAAATAATTAGGCCAAGCTACTAATCATTCCGATACGATTGTCAAATCATCTGTCACAGGCATCCTGAGGGAACGTCTGGTCCCTGAATATTCTTTTTGCACTCTCCGCAGTAACGGCTTCGAGAACCACTCTCAGTGTAGCACGAGCGGTGGTGGGAACAGAGCCTGTGCCCCTGACCAACGACTGCACGATGAACCGTTAGCTTTGTTCATCTTTGGCTTGACCACCCTGTTCCTGTTCTTTGCCCTCCCTAAACAGAAGTTGATACAACCCTTGATTTCCGCTACACCTCCCTGGTTCGTCTGCTTTCACATTCGAAGTCACTCGTACTTGACCATATGCTGCAGGGAAGAGAGAAAAAAAAACATTGTCCCATATTATTACACAGGCCTGTTGATGTTTGATCCATGGTATTCCGTCAAACATTGCGTGCATGGCGGGATAATGGCATCTATTGTGCCGTTAGAACGAGGCAGATGGGAAAAGTAAGGAAACTGTTTATTATTACAAAGGTAATCGCCATAACTGTTAATACATGTGTCCCACTGTGAGACAAGATAATCTTTTGCCTCCATGTAAAAATGTTTACGGTTGACTTAGGAACCGCGATTGTACTGAGACGTGAACCTCTTCGTCAGAATTAAATCGATGGTCACAAACGTCTCTCTTCAGGGCACCAAAAGTACGGGCATCACGTGGGTTCAAGATGGAGACCGTACTGAGGATATGTAACGGCTTCCCAGAGAAAGTGTTGCAGCGTATTCGCAACAACTCTGGCTACATGTGGGCCGGAACCTATGTTACCAAGCTAAGTTTCGACTAACCTGCAGAAACATGTCGCCAAGGTTGTTTCGAGTCACGCTGCAGCAGTTTCGCTGGAAAGCCATTACACATCCTCGACACAGACCCGACGTCTCACCATGTGACTTCCATGATTTCGATGCCGTGAAGAAAGACATCCGTGGCCGTCGATTTGCTTCGAACCAAGAGGTGCACGCCTGGGCACAGTCATGGTTCTTCAGGCAATCGCAAAAACTTTTTACAGGAAGGCACTGATCGTCTTCTCCACCAGTGGGTTACATGTGTTAACAATTAAGTGATTACTTTTAAATAACAGTTTACTTACTTTTTTCCGGCTATCTCGTTTTCATTTGACTGTCCCATAAATAATTATGTAAATTCCATGATTTCGAACATTTGACTTATTTTATGTCTTCGGGATACACTGTAGCAGTTTCGGCTTCGTAACTACTTTGAATTTTATTCGCTACTTAACACAACACATTTCGACTTTGCTGTGCATTACAATAACATTAACAGTTACATCGAGTGTACTGTTAAGAGCGAATATACCATTATTGCCCTTCCGCAATTAATTACCTTGCATGTCTTAGGATATGTGAAGAACACAGTACCCGTAACACTGCTGCTTGCCTAACGGCTTGAAATGCCCTTTAATATCTCTCGAAGGAGGTATCTTTGCAGTTTGTGTAAAAATGTTGACTAGATACATGATAGTTTGACTTCATACTGTCAGATAGCATTTAATGGATATGATGTTCTTAAGCTGTACTACGGCACGCAAATTCACCAGTTTGGGAGCGACAACAAAGATTATTTATCTGATAGTTACTTGATAGTAATACTGCCTGACAAAAATGTTAAGCATCCAGAAGACATGGTCGGATGTCAGTGCATCTTTGTACACGTACACACTGTCAAAATGTTCAAATATGTGTGAAATCTTAAGGGACCAAACTGCTGAGGTCATCGATCCCTAGACTTATTCACTACCTAAAATAACTTATGCTAAGAACAGCAGACACACACCCATGACCGAGGTAGGACTCGAACCTCTGGCGTGAGGGGCCGCGTGATCCGTGACATGGCAGCCAGACACTGCGTCATCACACAACATTGCTCAGAAGCTACTAGAAGCCGAACAATTAGGTTATCGTCTCATACAACTCATGACGTTAACGTTACAACACAAACGTGTGCCTTTGGAGTCGTTCTGTGACCAGGAAGCTTGACTCCTCATGAATGGCGTATTCAGCGATGAATTTCTGGTTTGTAATATCGAGAATGACCATCGTCGGAGAGTATGCCAGCGTTTTGGTGGGTCCCATTCCTGTAGTGCTCGAAATCATCCGTTCATTCACTCACAGACCACAGTGGAAGCGAAACGGAAGATAAAAACGAGAAGGGCGAAATACTGAGTTCGGCCTTCTGAAATTCTTTCACTGTGGAAGTTCGTAACACAGTCCTTCCTTTCTATCATTGTGCGAACGTCGAAACGGCGGGTATCGAGATAACAGATTGTGGAACAGAAATGCGGCTACAATTAGTAGCGGAAGGACATCAGGATAACGGAAAGGCATCAGGACCAGGTGAAATATCTGGAAGAGTCTACAAAGATTACCGGAATGAACTTCCCCCCTTCTAGCTGCAGTTTCTTGTAGGTCGCTTGGACAATGAGTGGTACTTAGCGAGTGGAAAAAAAAACGCATCTTCTGTCTTCGTGAAGGGCTGCAGGATAGACGCACACAATTATAGACCTATATCGTTAACGTCAGTCTGTTGTAGAATTATAGAAGATGTTTTATGATCAAGAGGTATGACGTTTCTGGGTAACGAAATCTCCTCCGTAAAAATCAACATGGATCCGCAAATAAATCCTGCGTAATTCAGCTCGCTCTGTATCTCCACGAGACCTATAACTCCGTAGACAATGGGGCTCAGATTTATGACCTGTTTCTTGGTTTCAGGAAGGAATTTTACTCCCATCCCGCACTGCCATACAGTGAAAAATGTTCGAGCTTATCGAGTATAGTACCAAGACGGAATATGACACACACACGCACTGCAATTTAGTAAAGAAAATACAAGCTTAACGAGCTGATTTGAACGGGATTCAAGACTTCCTTGCAGACAGAATTGAAACCGTCGCTCTTAACAGAAACAAATCGACCGATGTCTTGGTAATTTCCGAAATACCACAAGGAAGAGTGATAGGACCATTATTTTTGACAATAGAGTATGTGTAAATGAGCTAGTAGAAAGCATCGGGGTACTCCGCTGTTAGCAGGTGATGCAGTTGCCTACGACAAAGTAGCAATGCCAGAAGACAGTATATATTTGCAGAATGACCTGCAAAGGAATGATGAATGATGCAGGCTGTGACAGTTGACGTAGAACGTAAATAAATCTAGGATCATGCCCACACATAGGAAAAGAAAGCCAGTGCTGTACAGCTACACTACACATGATAAATTCCTGCAAACAGTATCTACCGTGAAATATCTAGGAGGAATTATACAGAGTGTCCTTAAGTGGATTCCTGACATAAAGCTAAAACTGTAGGTGAAGCAGATGCCAGTAAGTGATTTACGAGAAGAGTATTAGCAAGTGAACATCATCCACTAAGAAAGTGTCTTACAAGGTGCTTATTCGACCAATTCTTGAGTATTGTTTATCAATAAGGGATCATTAAGAGATTGGACTTCTAGAAGAGATAGAGAAGATCCACGGGATCGTTTAACCGGCGCGAGCACTTTTCAGGAAGAGTCAGACAACATATTACTTTCTCCTACACACATCACACGCAATGACCACGATGAGGAAATTAGAGAAATCAATAGCAGTACCGAGGCGTAGCGACAATCATTCTTCCCACGTAACCTTCGCGACTGTCACAGGTTAAGAGGGGACAAGTTGTGGAAATCGGAAGCACCCTCCTCCACACACCATCAGGTAACTTTCGGAGTATGATGCAGATGCAGGAGATGCATTGCGATGTTACTACTGGCATTATGGCGTGTGGGGCCGTCGGGTATGACTTCATGTCACGGCTCGTAGTGATTGGACGCACAACGGTGCGTCACGGACAACCAGCATCCTTATGTCTTACCTCTCAAGCGACAGTATTGTTGTGCCATTTTCCAGCAGGATAATGATAGTCAACACATGGCGCGTGTCCCTGTGACCTGCAGCATGATGTTGATATGCTCCAGTGGCAGCAAGAGTCCCTGATCCATCCCCGATGGACGTTGACTCCGCCTCAGCACCAGGCTGCAGGATATCAAGGACCTCTTAAAACATTGTGGTCCACCTTGCATCAGGAGAAGATGCAACTGCTTTATGACCCAATTTCAAACCGAATAAGTGCACGATTAAAGGCCAGGAGGAGTGAAATGTCTTACTGATAAGTGGGTTCGTACTCAAGTCCTTCGTAAATTTGAGTGGAAATCACGGAAAAACTTCACGTATCCTCACCTTTCCGGTCGTTTCACTCCGTTTGCCATGCAGTGAACTCTTCATGCTGTAAACTGTATTGTTGATAATGTAATAGTTCTAGAATGTATGTGTTACTTGTAGCATTACTTACAAGTGGCTGCATGGCTGAAATCGCAATTATTATCCAGAAGACGCAAAATGATAGTCAAATGGTGAAAGCAGTATCATTTAGAAATAATGTTGCAATTACGTTTTATATATTTTTTATATTTTGTGTTACGTAAGGAAACATATGGAATAATATAGATCTTCCAGAGTTACTGAATTACTTAATAGTACGCTGGGTGCACTGTAATATTTTGTAATGACAATTACGTCCAGTTCTACTACTACTTGCTACAGCTGAGTTTATGATTATTTTTCAAAATTCGCCATGCTATTTTTAAATGTATGACTTCAAACTGCCGGCTTGGTATAGAGCAAGTAATACTACTACTGAATGATAACATTCCATAACACTGAATGTCAGTTTATGGGTTACAATATCCCAGTATATTGCTTTCAATATTGGAAGACTTTGCCATTTTTAAACGGCATACTTGGGTCGGGCTCATAAAAACATCAGTAGTGGGCCAGATTTTAATATAAAATACGTTACAGAGTATTCAGCCAGTATTTACTTTCGCTCCTCAGTGATACTCCACAGCACTGTTGTTAAAGAGGCACATCCAGTGGGAACAGTGTGGCGTTCTAACTATATGCATACCTGCCGCAAAGCCTCAGTAGGCACCTTTTACGGCGCGGTCCGCGGCGAGACGTGCAGGAAGTAAAACAGTGATGTTCTGGAAGGTGCGGCCGAGAGGTTCTAGGCGCTACAGTCTGGAACCGTGCGACATCTACGGTCGCAGGTTCGAATCCTGCCTCGGGCAAGGAGTGTGTGATGACCTTAGGTTGGTTAGGTTTAAGTAGTTCTAAGATCTCGGGGACTGTTGACCTTAGAAACTAAGTCCCATAGTGCTCAGAGCGATTCGAACCAACACCAATTTTTTTTTTTTTTTTTTTTTTTTTTTTTTTTTTTTTTTTTTTTTTTTTTTTTTTTTTTTTTTTGAAGGTGCCGGCAGGGATGTTGATACATGCCGCAGGTGACGTGGTCAGCTGTTCTGAGTTTATCAGCTGAGGATCTGTGACGCGAACAGTCCGACAAAGGTTGTTTCACAGATTCTTCTTTGGCTATAAATCCAGGTAGTTCAGCGACCAGGGAAGTACGGAAAACTCATCCGTGTGCAGTTCCAACTGCGCACGTACATTGCGAGCTGTCTGACACGTTGCATCGTCTTGCTGGTAGATGCCTAAGTGCCAAGGAATAACAAACTGCATGTAGGAATGAACGTGACTGACAAGGGTAGATGCATACTTGTGTTGGTACGTTGTGCCTCTTAGAATGAGCTGTCACCCAGAAAATGCCGTCCGGCCTGGACCCTTCCGACGGTTGTTGCAAGGTATTTGCTTTCAGACGTTTCACGCCGCAAACGCCAACGGTCTCATGTCCGATGGAGCATAAAACGTGATTCACCTGATGCGTGAATCACGCGCTCGTTGCAAAGGTCCCTACGTTCACCTGGACGGTCAGGTTCACGCGTATAGACCCGTACACATCTCTGCAGCCGTTGTTCCTCCCTGTCATATTTGGCCCGTCAACACATTTGCCTCGGCGATGGCTTTGCATGGCTCCATTTTGCCACGTCCGGGAAACTTTAACTACGGCCTAACATCTTGCAGACAACCGTTTCGAAGATGCTTCCGCCCTTGGCCCCAAAAAGTGAGGGTCATACCTCTTTTGGACTTCAAATAAATCGTTCCGTTTCCGAATTACTGTCTCCTCCCCTTCTTTCCTCTCCTCTCCCCTTCTGCGACACGTCATATATACACGTCTTATATACCTTACACTTTGTGTACTGCCACCTGCTATCTGTGAGGTGTTATTGGACACTGACACCGAACTTAGGCGGCAGTATCATTAAAGTGAGAGGACCGTGTATAATTAGTCTACGGTCTGGGATGATTTCGATGAGCGGTACAACATAAACAGGTATGCACGCTGCATTTAATGCCAGTATATACGATCATCATACAAGGTGTTTTCTGTATGATACTCACCTCTCGTGCGTTGAAAACGTTTAAGGAGAACGTCTGTGAGGCTATACGCAACTCCAGAGCATCCCAAGCGCACTCAGTAATGGTGAAATATAATATTATTCCTAAATCTCTCTGTGGTTTCACAGAGCGACTGCGTGAAAACTACAAGCTGTACGGAAAAATGATGCATATCAATGGATAGGTCATTTCTCCAAATTTCGATATGTAATGCGCGCTGTCGCGTAGTTTCACAGTGAATCAGTAGAGGTCAGTGTTAGAACATTCAGAAAAACGTCTGCTCTGTATTGTCACATAAATTTAGCTGACAGGTGACCCAATGAAAAGATATCCGAAGGCGTTGTCGCGGCTGCACCTTTTCGGGAGCCCTGTCAAGCGACTTACGTCGTATTGACGTTAACTGTGTCACAAACTGTGTCCATGTGGAGCAATGTGAGTTAAAAACTTTGAGCGATGCTCTTTCCACTGACGTGCTTGTTTTCTCTATGTGTTGTTATTTTCATATAGAGGTCTAGTGAAATTTTAGAAGTTCTCAAGAATAATCCAGTATTTGGGGACTTTTAAGGAGCTGAGTTATGCACTGTGAACGGAATTCGACTATGCATCCATCTAACTCGACGTGAAGCTAACCGTCAATCTCGCACAGAAATGGATCTGATATGAACTAAAGATTCTTTTTAAGTACATGTTGCACAATAAATTAAAGTGTCACCAAAATAGCTTTCTTTATGCGTCGTTTTAAATTATTTTTTTGTTTGTGTTCTTTTGAAATGTATAAATTTGATTAATGGAATACCCTAGCATAGTTTTGTTTATGATTTAGTAGGTGTCTTTGACGTCGTCAAGAACAGTTAAAAAAGTGGCTGGATGAATTTCTCTTAACGCTAATTCTCTTAAAAATTTGCCACGGAAATCACATCTAATACTGCAATTAATTACAACCGTATTATGATCTATAGTATGGAGTTACGCTTCTGTTCAAAGATTGTAGAATAGTGAATACAGTGATACTATTCTCAAACAACAGTGCCAAGAACATGTGAAAAGAAAAACCTAGATGAGAAAGAAACATAATCATCTGTAATGACGACGCACATCTCCATGAAGATGTTATGGCAATTATAACACTGAAGAAACTATTAATTCCACTCCCACATTTATACTTCGTGATTCTCATACAGGGGTTGGCAAAGAGTACTTCACCTTAAGCTACCAAATGTACTCCGCCTTAGGTCGTAAATATCGATAATATTGATGATATAGAGCTTCAGTTGTCAGATGCTGCATGGAATTTCTACATACAAAATGCAATATCTATAAGACTGTAACCCCATATGATGTTCTACAGCCATGAGTCACCTATTAAAACTGCTCAGTTACACTCGTCGTTGTAGCGGTATGTTTTCCGTAGTACTTCCGGAATTTGCTAGTAGTAATCAACCACTGTGAGTGAAACCTGTACTGTCAGTCTGTATGGGAATTAGGCTCTGCCTTGATGCAAAATAATTTTGTTCAATTTTTCCCCCAACAATTTTCAGCGAACATACCACCATCATGAGTGAGTACCTATTCTAAAAGATGCAAATATTGGTATCGTTACAAAACATTACGAAAAACGGTATTGTATGTGTTTTGCTTGTTTACAGATACTGTATTGTGTGAATAGATGTATTATACATTCTTACTACACAGTATCTATGTTTGTTGCCATTCTTGGCACACAGAGTGCTATCTGCAATGTTGCAAGCAGCTGTTATTAACAAATATTAAAATCTAAACTGACGTATATCAATGTTACATCACAGCAAATGGCGATAGTATTGTGGAGACAGTTTTGGTAGACACTGTTGTAACGTAATTTGTGATATATTCACGTTCGCTCATCGACTTGTAGGTGCTCTAAAAACACAGAAAAACATAGTACCTTCGCAGTGGCTAAAAAAAATTCACCACCTTGGTGTTTGGGTGCGTCGAGAGATATATCGCGTATCGCGAGAAGTTTTTGGGAGCTGCAGCAGGAGTTCCGACATATTCTGTTCCTTAGTCAGGTTTCTGTGTAATATGTAAGTCAGTATAAATTTGAAAACTTAATAAACCACGGAGTAATGTAGATAGAGAGGTAAAAATTGACGCACATGCCTGGAATGACATGGGGTTTTATTAGAACACTAAAAAAACAAAGTTCACAAAATGTCCACAGATCTCTTGCGCGCGTCGTTTGGTGATGACGGTGCGCTCAGCCGCCACTTTCGTCATGCTTGGCCTCCCAGGTCCCCAGACCTCAGTCCGTGCGATTATTGGCTTTGGGGTTACCTGAAGTCGCAAGTGTATTGTGATCGATCGACATCTCAAGGGGTTGCTGAAAGACAACATCCGAAGCCAATGCCTCACCATAACTCCGGACATGCTTTACAGTCCTGTTCACAACATTATTCCTCGACTACAGCTATTGTTGAGGAGTGATGGTAGACATATTGAGCATTTCCTGTAAAGAACATCATCTTTGCTTTGTCTTCCTTTGTTATGCTAATTATTGCTATTCTGATCAGATGAAGCGCCATCTGTCGGAAATTTTTTGAACTTTTGTATTTTTTTGGTTCTAGTAAAACCCCATGTTACTCCAAGCTCCAAACACGTGTGTCAATTTGTACCTCTGTATCTACATTATTCCGTGATTTATTCAGTTTTCAAAGTTGTACTGACTTTTTGATCACTTGGTATATATATATATATATATATATATATATATATATGAGAGTGTTATATCTGTTCCATGTCATGCCTCCTCAGTTTTCGTAAGACAGTACAGAGTGTATTGTAGCAAAGTGCTGTATTTTCATATATTTTTGGGGTGCTGATTTCTATGTATTGAGTGTTCTGAAAAAGTGGAATGTCTGCTGTCACCCTTCAGAGCTCTCATGTGCTCTGTGTACCACGTTAGAAAGATTCTGCTTCTCTGTCCTATGCAATGGAGTTGACAGGAATTGGATGTGAGTTTGTACGCTCTTGCATTGCTGCATTTGTCCTGAGTTATTTTGTCTGATCTTAGTGTTCGTTATACTATGTAGTTTGTATTGATTACTTTTGGGATCCTTTGTTTCTTCAGAACCTTTCCAATTGTACGCACTGTTTTACTATTGTACGTTAGTGTGTACTATTTGTTACTGTTTCCTGATTTGATGTGGTCTGCCGTGTTGTCTGTGTGTTTTGCCTCTGTGTTTTCAGGTTATTTGGTTGTGTACTACATGAGTGGGTAACCACTATCATTACCTTTCATTTTCATCTTCGTGTTGAGCATGTTTATGGTGTCCGTTTGGTATTCATTTTCAACAGCAATTTGTTTGCCTATATTTAGATCATGAGTGTAGGTTTGATGTTTAAGAGAGGGTTACTTTTTCTTTGAGGTTTGAATGTGAAACTGACACATTTATGAGCTGTTTGGTGGTTGGATGAGCTATGGATATCAGCGCTTGTGGCTGTAGGTTTTCTGTAGATGGAAAATTCATGATGTTTCTGGTTACTTTAAGGTCCTAGAATCATAGTTTCTTTTCGTCGTCGGCTTCCATTGTGAAGTGTTTTGGTGGATAAACTGTGTTTATTTTACTGTATAGCTCTTCTACAATTCTCTCTGTTTTATGTATGAGGCACATTATGTCATTCACACTTTGTATCAATCTTGGTTCATAATATTTTTACATATTTATGTGTGATCCAAGAAAACTTTAGCTACAGTTCTGCTGGTGTTTTTACACAAACACGGACCAACATAAGAGGTTTCCAGTCAAAATGACTGTGTTTGTATCCTGCCAGGCTTTTCCTGCAAAGCTGTTGAATAAACTTGAGTAAATGTGTTTGAAACTACTTCAAAGAAAAAAGAACGTTAAGTTCAATAAAGCCGGTCATCCAGTGGCATCATTGCTAACTATATTGAAATTAATGTAGGAAGAACACCTGAAGCACAGGATGCTAATTATAATTTCACAGTGCTGTATGATACAGTATAAATACAAAATAGCCCTACACAGTCCATATTGGGAACGAAATGGCAGGAAAAGAAAAAACCAAAGAAACTCATGAACAAAAACAGCTGAAACGGAGGCACCTACAACACTCTTTCCATGAACACCTGGTTATCTTAACTGATATAAACTCCCAGAATAAGAGGAACAGTCACTTGTGTAGAGTGTATAATATTTCGCGGTTGTTCAAAGCAGACATCAGACCAAAAAATACGTAAACACTTGTTATCGGTTGAGTGAGCATTTTAGAGAGTGACACGTTAAGCCACAAATTCGGAAACGGCAGCAGTCGAACAAAGAGGCCGATGGCCAGTAGGGTTTGTGCAACAGCAGTCGGAACATCGACATATCAACGAGCGAGCAGATGGGCAATGCTTCCAAGGAGAACAACGACCAGCGCAGTTCGCACATCAGGGGTCAGTGCTCCAGGAACTGTCATCATACTGAACTCACGTTTGCTACGTGTCTGGCGATGGAGAAGAGGGAGACAGGGCACTGCCTGACTGCGCCAGCATAGAGGTAAAACAATGACAAACGGGCATGAGTTGGTCCTCTGAGAGGAAAAAGACGACACGAAGAAACGTCGCCTGCACGGACGGACAGATGGTTACTCAGCGACGCCATACTTCGCTGAAACGTGTTAGCCGCTGTCCTGCTCGACAGAAGAAGAGGTCAGCACCGCGCCAGTAGGTCAACATAGAAGATTCCATCCCAGAGGGCACTTACCTAGGTGGCTTGTGAGAACGAAGGGATTGTGGCCTCACCAAATAGGTCACCAGTGACTCAAGGGGTTGAGCTCCGTAGAAGACACCAAACCTGAGGGCCGCTGGACAGAGCACTGCGTGCCACGTTGTAGCCGCTTGTTAATATGCAACGAGAGAACACATAAGGAGGAGACCGCGCCGCCGCCACAGTGGGTCACGGGTACAGTACTGAATGGAAGCATACGTCACCTGGGGCTCCACTGCAACACAATCTGTCGCCGCATCAGCGGTCACTGGAATATGCACGCTACGACTCCACGCCGTACCACTGCCACAAGGAGTTGTGTGAATTAAAACACACTGTATTACTCTATTAATAGGGTCTCACGTGTAAATAAATGACTGATAGTGGAACCACCAATGTTTCACTCACACGTCACCCACTCAGACATGGAAAGAACCCACTCAAACCCCACAAAGTGTCGCTTTACTTCCCACCAATCCTGACAAAATAGTGATCTTTGCTCCCCTCTGTCACTGTCTCTCAGTATCTAGTGTCACAAAAACTGAACACACTACACTTGAGAAAGGCCCGAAATAAAACCAAAGCACTCACTTAACCCATAAGACTAGAAAATCTCATTACTGAGAGGCTTACATCATACGGCAACATGAGAAAAATAACAACCAGGTTTAACGAGATAACTAGTGGCCGATGCAATGAAACAAATTATCTGAAGGAACAAACAATCCGTAGATGATGATGATGTCCCATACTCCGAGGAGCGTAGGGGACGATGCGGGAGACCTGCACCGCCGTACTAGGCAAGGTCTTACTGGAGGTGGTTTGCCATTGCCTTCCCCCGACCGTAATGGGGATGAATGATGAAGATGATGCAGACGACACAACAACATCCAGTCATCTCAAGGCAGCAAAAATCCCCGACCCTGCCGGGAATCGAACCCAGCATCCCGTGCGTGGGAAGCGAGAACGCTACATCAAGACCACGAGCTGCGGACAGTCCACAAATACATATACATAAGCATCTGATGAGCAAATCACACAAAGTGTACAGGAAAAACTGCAACAACATAATTCGCGCAACACTAAGACGGAGAAAGGGTACTCGTTCTTAATAGCAAGAGCATAAACAGAAAAAAATTTTTAAGAGAAAAATACAACCAAGCTAACCAATGACCCAACATACCGATACCAAAGGAAGCTGATGACATCCTACGAGAGTTGGAACTTAAATTTATTCACAACCGTTGCAAAAGAGTTACATGTTTGCACATGTTACTGACCTTCAAAGTAGTCACCAGCGTTGTGTAGAACCCGTTGTCAGCGATGTGGAAGGCGTAGGACACCGTCGGCAGAGCCTGTTCTGTTGATGATGCGAATGGAGCGGTCTACTGCTTATCGAATCTCTACAACAGTTCTGAAGCGAATGCCACGACGTGGTTCCTTCATCTTCGGAACCAAATCGGAATAAAAAACGAACAGTAATACTTTGCATTGACGGTCTGCCGTGGAGGAACGTAATGCGTTAGGATAACAACATCACAGGCGTACACACCATAGCTCAAAAAAACGGCTCTGAGCACTATGGGACTTAACATCGGAGGTCATCAGTCCCCTAGAACTTACAACTACTTAAACCTAACTAACCGAAGGACACCACACAGATCCAAGCCCGAGGCAGGATTCGAACCTGCGACCGTAGCGGTCACGCAGTTCCAGACTACACACCATAGCTTTCACTATACAGAGGCTCAGGAGCACCACCTTTGACCAGCCTTACGAAAGAAGCGGCGACACTTTTCTACGCAAGCCACCCATCATTTTGCACGACAATGCTCCGGCGCATACAAGGCAAGCTGTGGCTGCTCTGTTACGTCGATGGGACTGGAAAGTACTGCACCATCCACCATACCCCTCTGACTTAATTCCATGTGACTTTGATTTGATTCCGAAGATGAAGGAACTACTTCGTGGCATTCACTTCAGAGCTGTTGCAGAGATTCGACAGGCAGTAGACCGATTCATTCGCACCATCAACAGAACAGCCTCTGCTATCGGTATACTACGTCTTCCATACCTCTGACAACGGGGTTCGACACAACGTTGGTGACTACTTTGAAGGGCGGTAACTGGTGCAAACATTTAACTCTTTTATATCGGTTGTGAATAAATAGTTACCACTATTCAAGTTGCAACCTGAAACGTCCCCTTAGAAAAATTTATGAGTTACTGTGCTGGTAAGCCCCTACGTTATTTGATTTTCAAGCAGCTGAGTAGAACTGAACGTACGCAGACATTTCGCATTTCGCTCTTTACCTATTCTGATCAACACTAAAATGACACACAATATTTTTAGCGCAACGCAGTCTGACTTTCAACAATCCCTACAAAAGAATGGCCCTGACTAAGATTAACCAATACCTTTCACAAACCACTTACCTCACAAAAATCTTCGTTACTCGAACTACTGCAATACAGCGAGCGCCACTACTGCCAGCTAAATAAAAGATTCAAACTACTGAAGGCACTAACTACTGATAGGCATAGTTAGAAAATGAAAGATTTTATCAGTTCATGACATCCAGTCTTACAAATTTACTGTCTCTGATGGACACACGTCCAGATCATCCGCTCTCAAAATTCCAACATTTCTCTCCCCACATCCACCACTGCTGGCGGGTCACCTCCAACTGCGCAAAGCTACGCGCTGATAACAGCCAACAGCCCAACACTGCAATAGTGAATATTACAACAATGCCACCCAGCCACAGACTGCACACAGCACAGCCAGTGGTTTTCATACAGAGCGCTACATGGCGTTACCAATATAAAAACCTCTCTCTCTCTCTCTCTCTCTCTCTCTCTCTCTCTCTCATACAAAACCAGATAGTGAGAAGAGCGCAACAGAACTCTTAAGTTCCTCTTTTAATAAGTCTTCCAAAGATCTACATGCTAGTGTTCCAGCCAGACCAGTAGCTAAATTCAGAGAAACTGTATCTTGCTTACTCGGAAGTTCTACATAAATCATAAACATAAACATAAACATAAACAAAGAGCATAAGCTTCAGAATCACAGGAGATATAATAGGGAAAATTAGGAATATCAACAGAGTAGATGAAGGATTATCCGTCCTAAGGGTCATCACAGAACAAAATTATTTTAGCGAGAGCAGGCATTTGTCTGCAGGGGAACAGCGACTGCTGGAAATTAAAACTGTAGACCCTCTATGACACTTTTCTTAGTTTTACATGTTTCACTCGAGCAACACGAGAATCTTGAGAAATTAATTTATGAAGATGCTCGCACTGGTCGGGTGAAACACGAAAAATAAAGAAAAAGTTATATGTGAGTTGTGTCGGCTTTACAATTTTAAAATCATTTTGCTTTCAACAACAACAATTTGCATAAGAAGGGCTACACATGGGGGGTGGGGAGGGGGGGGGGAGGTCCCACATCAATGAAACTGTACCAAAAATTTTATTCTATCATGTAAAAAGCATAATACTCAACAACAATGTGAAATAAGCAGGGTGCAGTATAATTGAACCAAATGCGGATGTCATAATCTGTCTCATACACGAAACAAAGGGTAGTATAGAAGAGCTAAACAGTAACATCAACACAGTTGACAACAATAAAACAGAATATAGAATCTGAAAGATATTGAAGAAGCAAATAATCGCAGTAGAATTCAGTACAAATGACATAGTACAACAGAGACTAAGATTAAAGTAACTCCAGACAAATTCAGCAACGCAGAAATATACTAAATCAAATGCAAGTATTGCCTACCCCAGTACATAGGACAGACAAACAGAAACTTCCAAACAAGGTACAACTTTCGCGGACATTTTAATAAATAAAAACAGCACCCCACTAATACCGAAACTGATCTACACATCCCGAAACTCTGCAAAAACTGACACTGTAAACCAAAAATGGAAGACGATTCTTACACTCACACACACACAAGATAACACCCCGTCAAGAACTAGTCAGGACTCCAGCCATAGCTTTCAAAAACTTCTCGCGATATGCGATATATCTCCCAATACACACAAACAGCTAGCTGGCGAATTGTTTTGAATCACAGTGAAGGTGCTATATTTTTCTGTGGTTTCCGACCAATGAACGTATGAGAATATCACAGACGACGATACAACATTGTACACACCAAAACTGTATCCACTAAACTACCACAAATCCAAATAGTATAACATTGGAGTATGAAGTTCAGCTATTAATATCACAGCAAATAACCTTCTGTACGCCGAACAGTGATAACAAAGATAGAAAATATGTCGTAAAAACGACAGCCAAAATAGAATTTATGCTGCAACTCAAAGGAAAAAACTATTCACACAGTGCAGTGTCTGGAATCAAACAAGAAAAACGTAATAACGTTTCCTTATTCTTTCGCAACGGTACTAATTTTTGGATGTTTTAGAATAAACGTATCCTTTGATGAGGGTGACATTTCCGAAGAAAATAGTTTCAGGAAAAAGATAAAGAAAAGTTTTTTGCTTCAAGGTGGACACACAAACACGTATTATGTTCGTGATAGTTGTTGCTACAAGAAACACTCTGAACAACTTTTACGTTAATAATAATGGCAGTGTTATATATATTTTGCGTAATTCTTATTGTCAAACGTACAAGTCATCCGCAGTAGACTACGGGTATCATTTTTTCTCGTCGACATCTGCACTTGCGCTGTGGTTTACCGGCATCGGTAATTTCCCTATAAAAACTGGTTCCACACAGTTACTCGAGTCCATATCGGGTTTTTGGAGACAACTGGAAGGATAGAAATGTTCACTTCGGCATACATCTGTTTTAATTTTTATATGGTACAGCCAAAAGATGTATCAGAAATTAATTGCCTCAAAGGTTAATTACTTATTCCAAATGAATCTGATGGCTTCGAACGTACATAATTTGAATCCAATAACATTTCATTAAATTACCGTCAAATAAACTATGATCTGATATCGACTTGACTTCATGTAAAAACTAGGAGACACGTTTCCTGTCTTGATTCACCTGTTTAGTGTAGGCACTGACCGGCATTTTGTAAACAAAAATATTATAATCAAAACTAATGAAACTCACATATACGGATCTCAAAACTAAAACTACTAACTGTATAGCAACTGTACTGAAGTGCTGTAATCATTTAGATATCTCATGCAGGAAACGATCGATATAATTTCGCATTAATAGAAGACGAACGTGAAGTAGAACGCAGTGTGGTTACAGGTTCGTGAAACTAATAAGTAAAGAAATATTAGTGATTAGGTTTTCTGAGAAAAGAGTACATCGTAAGGGAATTCCTAAACATTTCACTAATCTGTGCCAAAATGCAAGTCCAGTAGTATCCATATAACACAGAAATCAGTTTTTGGATTTATTTGTTCAATACGGTTAATTCAGCCGAAACATGAAGATTGTGAAACATGAAAAATTTTATATTTAAATTAGGCACTCTCCTGAACCGTATAATGAGACGGTAAGTAGAAAGGTCTTATGTTTGGAAACACGTCCTGGCTCTACAACGCTACTCGCCGGAACTGTACGTCCCTGCATCTGAAGGCTTTTAACGAGCATAATGCTGCTTTGTTACTTAAGCGAAAGAAGAAAATAGGATTTGTCACACTGTGTTTGTTTACCAGAGTAAGCAAACGCGGCATACACCCTGTTTCTTATTTGTTAGGTCCTTCCTCCTTCTTTTTTCCACCTTTCGCAACGTTGCAACGGGATGATTTCTGAAACATTCTAGAGGAAATGATGCTTGATCACCACTCATGTGCATACAGTGTTTCTCAGATCTATGAAATTACACGAAGTATACCGATAACACGTGCACTATAAAGTGTTCTGCGAACTTCATGAAACGTGATAGAAGGAAATAAGACTAAGGTTTAACGACACGTCATTGTGGCGACCATTAGTGAAGGAGCACTAACTGGGAATAGGAAACGCTGGAAAATGAAATCGGGCATGCCGTTTGAAATGAACCGTCCGAAATTTTCACCTTAGGCGATTTAAGGAAATCGCGGGAAATTTAAATCTAAACAGTTGCCCTCTTAAAGAAGAGTCCGGTATCATACCACTGCTTTTCTTCGTTCAATGACAGCCGATGCACTTTTAAAAGCTCTAACAGAATACAGGCCCTGGGCACGAATGACACTGATGAAGAATGCTCTCCATTCTGGGTATACTGAGATGTCCAGGAGCTATGACATAACTTTTCATGCTAATGCAGTTTGCACAACTCCCCCATTGTTTTATTGCTGGACATGGACTCTCTGGAGGTCAGCATTGCCCGATGCCGAGTCGTGTGTAGTCTAGTCCAAAGAGTGTGCTATATACACCAGAGTTCAATCCTCCAAGCGCTCTGGCCACTGTACTCATGAGAGGTGTATGTCTCAGGTAATCGTTCTCCAGGCTAGGGTTTTATTCTTGTGCAGCACTTGGGACACAGGTACATGTATTAGCACACCTGTATAAAAGCGTGCATACCCTTAGTGGTGTTCAACTCTAGGCCCAGATTTTTATATAAATGATACGAAACCAGGGGAAAACTGCATGTGGCCCTCAAAGCACTTACCCACTGACTAGAAGAACAGCAATAGACGCTTCAGCCACTTTCCACAACTTTTGTTTAATTTTAATTGTCCTATGGGAGCTCGAGATTAAAAGACGTCGAGTTTTGCTGCGCAGCTTAAACCTCCGGTAATCTCAATTCTCGGTACAGCGACGCGGCACATGGCTCCATGTGATAGTCTCAATAACCACGTTCACCGATCCATTCCTCGCCGTAGTGTGTGTAGAACACTGGTGACGGATAGAAGATCACACAGACAGACCCATCGAATACGACGACTGCCCGAAGCGAGTTGTATGAACCGAAGGTTGCCACTTTCCTTCTTTTTTCTTCCATTTGGTCTTCAGTCTTCCGACTGGTCTGATGTGGCCCGCCACGAATTCCTCTCCTGTTCTAACCTCTTCATCTCAGGGTAACACTTGCAACCTACGTCTTCAATTATTTGCTGGATGTATTGCAATCTCTGTCTTCCTCTACAGTTTTTGCCCTCTACGGCTCACTCTAGTACCATGGAAGTCATTCCCTCATGTCTTAACAGATGTCCTGTTATCCTGTCCCTTCTCGTTATCAGTGTTTTCCACATATTCCTTTCCTCTCCGAATAGTAGTAGTAGTAGTAGTAGTAGTAGTAGTAGTAGCTTTATTCATCCGTGGATCTCTTTTTACAAGGATATAGGACATGTCAAAGTATTTACAAATTTAGATCAAATTAAAATAAGATAACTCGTATACACATATATTTACAGACTTCTAGTTAGAGACAATCATTAGATTTACTCCTGGTATACAGATTTTTTTTTTTTTTTTTTTTTTTTTTTTTGCAAATAAGCTATTAAATACTGTAATGCCACACTGTTCACTCATATCTCACTATCAGCCACTACACACACTACACACACGTTGTTTCATAACACTTCACTAGCTACACACACACACACACACACACACACACACACACACGTTGGTGATCTCTGGGTCATTTTCTGTACCGCAACTTCCCATTTGCTATCCTGAAAAAGTGAGTCAGCATCCCTCCATAATGTGTGAGATGTTGAGCTCAGATAGAGGAAGAGGTGTTAGTATTGTGCTATGCATAGCTGGGGGTTAAGTATTTCTAGAAAGGAAAAAAAGAAAGAGAAAAACGTAAAGTGAAGCTGTTATGCGGAATGTTGGATATTTTATAATCATTATTATAATTTATTTGTATAACATTTTTTGTCAGACCCCTACTCTGTTTTTGGTAAGTAATCGTTCAATGTATAAAATGTATTGCATAACAAGTACTCTTCAGCTACCTTTTTAAACATGTGTATTTTTGCAAATTCTTTAATATCTTTTGGTAATTTACTGTACACTTTTATTCCTTGGTAGAAAATTCTGTTTTGAGCTTTATGTTTATTTTTCCTTGTTGCATGGTCATGAACAGAGATGTTTGTGCAATAATTACCGCTGTTATTTTTGATGTGAACAACAGACTGGTAAATGTATTCACATGGAGCACCTCCTGCGTAGAACTTCCTCGTTCCTTACCTTATTAATCCACCTAATTTTCAACATTCGTCTGTAGCACCACATCTCAAAAGCTTCGATTCTCTTCTGTTCTGGTTTTCCCTAAGTCCATGTTTCACTACCATACAATGCTGTACTCCAGACGCACATTCTCAGAAATTTCTTCCTCAAATTAAGCTCGATATTTAATTTTAGTATACTTCTCTTGGCCAGGAATGTCGTTCTTGCCATAGCTAGTCTGCTTTTGATGTTCTCCTTGCTGTGTCCGTCATTGGTTATTTTACTGCCTAGGTAGCAGAATTCCTTAACTTCATCTACTTCGTGACCATCAGTCCTGATGTTAAGCATCTCGCTGTTCTCATTTCTACTACTTCTCATTACCTTCGTCTTTCTCCGATTTACTCTCAAACCATAATGTGTACTCATTAGACGGTTCATTCCGGTCAGCAGGTCATGTCATTCTTCCTCACTTTCACTCAGGATAGCAATGTCATCAGCGAATCGTATCATTGATATCCTTTCACCTTGAATTTTAATTCCACTCCTGATACTTTCTTATATTTCCATCACTGCTTCCTCGATGTACAGAGTGAAAAGTAGGCGCGAAAAGCTACATCCTTGTCTTAGACCCTTTTTAATGCGCGCACTTCGTTCTTGGTCGTGCAGTCTTATTATTCCCTCTTGGCTGTTTTACATACTGTATATGACGCGTTTCTCACTATAGCTTACCCCTACTTTTTTTCTGAATGTAGAACATCTTGCACCAATTTCCACTGTCGAACTCCTTCCCTGGTCGGTAAATCCTATGAAAATGTTTTGATTTTTCTTTAGTCTTGCTTCCATTATTAACCGCAACGTCAGAATTGCCTCTTTCATGCCTTTATGTTTAGTAAAGCCGAACTGATCGTCATCTATGTCTTTAAAAAGACATGTGTCGAAATCTTTAATACATAAAGTGATAGAAAAATACTGTTTCAATTTGACATGAAGATGAAAATTTTCATTATAAAAAGTAAAAAAATCTCGTCAGGTATCTACAATATGTATATCACTATTGTTTACTTGTTACGTAAATCAGTACTCATATTGGACCACGTACTACTGTAGTATCACAACCATCTGTACGTTACAAATACATTGTTACTACATTCTAAAGAACCTCTGTTTTAAAGGTACTTGCCTTCCCACATTAGATTGCAAATGCCTCTTTTAATGAAGTCACAAAATTCGATAGTTTCCTCACGAAGCTGTACACGAGTAATGCATCACAAAATTCCTGAGAGGCGTCAGTGAAACTTCAGAAAAGGAACGTGCATCGGCATATCCCGAAGGACGAAGAGTTTCGGCCCTTCTCATCTGTCATTTCTGTCACGCTCTCGTAGGCCAACATTTCCGTTAACTTTGTTGCCGTGCTGTGGAAGACTTACATACTGAGAAAGAAAGCATAGCATTTTCTAAAAATTTTTTTTGCTTTCAAACTCTTAGTTATCTGAAAACATCAAGAATAGTACTAACTGCAAGATTTTCGTGCGTAAGCATGCTGACGACATTAAAGCATCTTACTGGCAAAGGAAAGGTGTAAGTTAATAGCAGAAAAAATGCGTTGGTGGAGGTGGCCCGTTCCTGGTACCAGTTCCGTTACAATATATTTGACCTAGGGCTTTCTTTACTAGAGGACACTTGTGTAGCGAGTTTTAAAAATTAATTGCACATGTACATTGCCTGACAAAAAACATGAAGCACTCTGCAGGAGGAAACCTAACTAAACTCCATAAACTTAACAATCGGATTTGCAGAAAACCTGACGTTCTGAACGTGGTCTAGCAGCGTCCACCTCCGTAGTGTAGCGATTCCGCCTACCACGCCGGGGGCCCGGGTTCGATTCCCGGCAGGGGACTGGGTGTTGTGTGTTCAGTCAGAGGCTGTTCGCCATTTGTAATAAAAAAACTGAGTAAAGGAAACAACGGTCAACTTAAGGGATGTCTTGTAACGTCCGCCCACACCAAACGCAACGAACTATATCGAAAAAAAACCGGTAGCGTCTTTGATTTATACTCGAAACGTCGACCGTCCCGGGTTCGAATCCTGCCGCGGCTCAAATTTCGATTAATAAACAGCATTGGCCGCCGAAGACTTCTGGCGTAAGAAGTCACCCTCATTCTGAGAATGGTCTTGACATAGAGAGCACTCTTTTGTACTATGATTGGATGACTGGGAAACTGCCCCTAAAGGCGCAAGAATCTGGAATGATCAGCTGCATGAGAATGCAAGTGGCAATGGAAACCAATGATTTAAAGACACGTAACGTGTATTCACAGAACATGTGGTCAGTAATTGAAGAAGTGTCATGATGATCTCTCCATTAATAAAAGATTCCGGAATAGTTCCCCATTCGGATCTCCAGGAGGGGATGGCCGAGAGGGAGGTTACAATGAGAAAAAGATTGAATGATTAGCGGAAGGATAACGTTCTACGAGTCGGGACGTGGAATATCAGAAGCCTGAAGGTGGCAGGGAAACCAGAAAATCTGAAAAGTGAAATGTAAACGCTCTATCTAGATATAGTAGGCGTCAGTGAAGTGAACTGGAAAGAAGACAAGGATTTTTGGTCAGATGAGTATAGACTAATATCAACAGCAGCAGAAAACGGTAAAACATGAGTAGGATTCATTATGGCTCAAATGGCTCTGAGCACTATGGGACTCAACTGCTGAGGTCAACAGTCCCCTAGAACTTAGAACTAATTAAAACCTAACCAACCTAAGGACATCACACACATCCATGCCCGAGGCAGGATGCGAACCTGCGACCGTAGCGATCTCACGGTTCCAGACTGTAGCGCCTAGAACCGCACGGGATTCATTATGAATCGGTCGGTAGGTCAGTGAGTGTGTTACTGTGAACAGTTCAGTGACAGGGTTGTTCTTATCAGAATCGACAGCAAACTAACATCAACAACGATAGTACCAGGTATACATGCCGACATCACAGGCTGAAGATGAAGAGGTAGAGAACGGGTAATACAGTATGTAAAGGGGGATGAAAATCTAATAGTCATGGGGGACAGGAACGCAGCTGTAGGGTAAGGAGTAGAAGAAAAGGTTACAGGAGAATAGGAGCGTGGGGCAAGGAATGAAAGAAGTGAAAAACTAATTGAGTTCTGTAACAGATTTCAGCAAGTAACAGCGATTACTCTGTTTAAGAATCAGAAGAGGAGGAGGTATACTTGGAAAAGGCGAGCTGCACGGGAAGATTTCAGTTAGATTACATCATGGTCATACAGAGATTCCGAAATCAGATACGCAGTTGTAAGGCGTACCTAGAAGCAGTCACAGAGTCAAATCACAATACAGTAGTGATGAAGAGTAGGCTGAAGCTTTCGACGTTAGTCAAGAAGAATCAATACGCAAAGAAGTTGGATACGAAATTACTAAGGAATGACGAGATACGGTTGAATTTCGCTAAAGCTATAGGTACAGCAATAAGGAATAGCTCAGTGAGTAGTACAGTTGAAGAGGAATGGACATCTCTAAAAAGGGCCATCACAGAAGTTGGGAAGGAAAACATAGATACAAAGAAGGTAACTGCGAAGAAACCATGGGTAACAGAAGAAATAATGCAATTGATCGATGAAAGGAGGAAGTGCAAAAATTTTCTGGGAAACTCAGGATTAGAGAAGTCACTGAGGAATAAAAATACAGGAAGTGCAGGGAGGCTAAGTCGATATGGCTGCAGGAAAAATGTGAAGACATCGAAAAAAAAATGATTGTAGGAAGGACAGACTCAGCATACAGGAAAGTCGAAACAAATTATGGTGACATTAAAAGCCAGAGTGATAACATTAAGAGTGCAATTGGAATTCCACAGTTAAATGCAGAGGAGAGAGCGGATATGTGGAAAGAATACATTGAAAGCCAATATATGAGGGGGAAGATTTGTCTGATGTCATAGAAGAAGAAACAGGAGGCGATTTAGAAGAGGTAGGTGATCCAGTTTTAGAATCAGAATTTAAAAGAGCTCTGGAGGATATAAGATCAAATAAGGCAGAAGGGAAAGATAAAATTCCATCAGATTTTATAAAATCATTGGGAGAAGTACCGGCAGAACGGCTATTCACGTTGGTGTGTAGAATATATGAGTCTGGCGAAGTAACATCTGACTTTCGGCAAAGCATCAACAACACATTTACGAAGACGGCAAGATCTGACAGGTGCGAGAATAATCGCACAATCAGCTTAACAGCTCATTCATCCAAGTTGTTTACTAGAATAATATACGCAAGAACGGAAAAGGAAGTTAAGGATGCGCTAGATGAGCATCACTTTGGCTTTAGGAAAAGTAAAGGCGCTAGAGAGGCAATTCTGACGTTGCGTTTAATAATGGAAGCAAGACTAAAAAAAAAAAATCAAGACCCGTTCATAAATTCTGTCGACCTGTAAAAAGAAATAGAGGCAAGCTATAGGAAAAGGCGGTTAATGTACAGTGTGTACAGGAACTAAGAGGGAACAATAAGGTTGGAACACAGTAACTAAGAGGGAACAATAAGGTTGGAACACCAGAACGTAGTGCATGGATTAAAAAGTGCGTAAAACAGGGCTGTAATCTTCCGCCTCTGCCGTTCAGTCTATATGTCTACGAAGCAATGACGGAAATGAATGTTTAAGAGTGGGATTAAAGTTCAATGTGAAGGATATTATTGTTAAGATTCGCTGATGACACTGCTATCTTCAGTGAAAGTGAAGAGGAATTACAGGATCTGTTGAATGGAATGAACAGTGTAATGAATACAGAATATGGATTGAGAGGAAAACGAAGAAAGGTGATAGTAATGAGAAGTAGCAAGAATGAGAACAGTGAGAAAATTCAACATTAGAACCGACGGTCCCGAAGTAGATGAAGTCAGGGAAGTCTTATACATAGGCAGAAAAATAACCAATGACGGAAGGCGCAAGGAGGACAATAAAAGCAGACTGTCACTAGCAAAAATGGCATACGTGCCAAGGGAAGTCTACTAGTATCAAATCTAGGCCTTCATTCAAGGAAGAATTTTCTCATAATGCACATTTGGAGCCCAGCATTGTACGGTAGTGGAACACGGTGGAAAAACTGGAAGAGAAGAGGATCGAAGCATTTGAGATGTGCTACAGGCGATGTTGAAAATTGGGTGGAACGATAAGGTAAGGAATGAGGAGGTTCTACGCAAAATCTCAGAGACCAGAATATGTGGAAAACAATGACTAGGAGAAGGGACAGGATGATAGGACATCTATTAAGACATGAAAGAATGACTTCCATTTTACTAAAGGGAACAGTAGAGGGCAAAGACTGTAGAGGAAGACAGAAATTGGAATACATCCAGCAAACAATTGAGGACGTAGGTTGAAAATGCTACTCTGAGATGGATAGGTAGGCGCAGGAGAGGATTTCGTGGAGAGCAAAATTAAACCTGTCAGAAGATTGATGACTCAAAAAAAGTGGCAAAAGCCCAAAGTATTGTATGACTCTTTTCTCCATGACGTTCTCTTTATAAAGTGGCTAATACTTTTTTAATGTGAAGAGCTCATTTCTATGTAAACAAGTTATATATTTTCCCGATACAGCAGGAGTAACGCCTCTACATAGGCGCAAAATTATGATATATGGAAACAATCAATCATCTTATCCTACGGAGATGGCCACGTCGGGCAAGAAAATATATCTTCGCCTGGAGGAGGATCACCGAAAATTGATACAGCAAGAGACAAAACAACTTAACATATATTAGGGCAGGAGTTGTATAAGAGTGTTGCCCAGTTTCAAAGATGCGTAAGAGAAAATGAGGTTTGTCGGACATATCATGAAGATGGAGGACAACTCGTGTACCAAGAAGATTTGGAACGTAACATGCTTAACATGGAACAAGTAGACGAAAAGAAGTTGAAAAGGTTCAAATGGCTCTATGCTCTATGGGACTTAACATCTCAGGTCATGAGTCCCTTGGACTTAGAACTACCTAAACGTAACTAATCTAAGGACATCACACACATCCATGCTCGAGGCAGGATTCGAACCTAAGACCGTAGCAGCAGCGTGGTTCCTGATCGAAGGGCCTAGAACCCCTCAGCCACAGCGCCCGGTGAAAAGAAGTCAGAGGGTATTGGAAAAAAATTGGAATAAGCTAAAAAACAGTTCGCAAGAGTGGAAGGCAGCTCAGCTTATCGCAGAACGGTGTTTGGATGTAGGGGGACTGGTGTCAGAGTCAAGGGAGCAGAGGGAACCTGGAGATGTGAGAATCCAAATGGTAATGGGGAATAACAAGCCACCTGCGATCCTAAAAGGTCGTGACGAACCAAATGATAATTGTAATAATAAATGTATGGGCTGTTTCAACTTTACCGGTATCTTGAAGACTTACTGTAAACATAGTTAACTACAGATTCACAAAAAACGTTTTTCCCAATGAACTATGCAGTAAATGATCAATTATAGTTTTGAATAAATATTCAGGTCCATAGTTGTTCTTCATCGATATTTTATAAACGGCTGATTAATGCGGGACCAAAAGTTTTGTTCACTTACCTAATGGTACAAAATATTTGAATTACAGACAGGCTGCATTTGAAAGCTATCTGAAATATGACTTAACGATCGAAGTACTTCTGTTCCATACAAGAATCCTCCAATCCTATGTACTGGTGCTTATATACACACATATTTATGATATTAAATTCTGTATATACTCTTAGATAAACTCATCTATTAGTGAACAGCAAGTTCGTATATTTAAATGACCATTACGTTATTAACTGATAACGGATTCGTTCCATGAGATGCTACCTTGGGATCAAGGAAAAAGCAACCTAGCTTACACAAAAACTGGTGTGTATTATGAATATAAGTACTTCCTGCGTAAATAGCAATTTTTGATTTTTTCCTAAAACAATAATGGAACAAACGAATAAATTTCTCAGACGTTAAGTGGAGAAGACTGAAAAGTTTCCAGGACTTCGTACAAATTGTTCAGTCTACTATGTATAATGTATACGTCAGGAGACAAATCGTAAAGAGTGACTACAAGACTGTTTCAAAAATTAATATCCAAGTTTGACCTCCTACTTTTTCACCCTCACTGCTCACAAATTCAATTAGAACACAGAATATACTAACTTCAATCATTTGAAGCAAATAATTATCTTTGTACATTTGGTTTACTTTAAGTAATTCGTTCATCTCTTTGTATGTTAAATAGATTCTAAGCGATTGTAATTTCTCAGACAAGTAACTTTTTGTTTCTTGACCCTGCTGTTCTGTTCGAGAACATATCACCCAAAATTGTTATACAATTCGTTTCTCATTATTTAAATACTAGCATAACCCCATGAAATTCTGTGACCTGTCTGAAAATGTTTGTGCAATTTTAAATCAATTTTAGTAAGTTGGTCATATATCTTGTAAGTAACAAATCCCACCTTTGGGTGACAATAACCAGACATAAATATGATTACTCTAATGTCATATATCTTTTAATTTCCTGTTACAGATATAGTTAAAAGACAGGTAAATCAAATCAAGTAAGGAAATGGAAACTACGAGGGGCGGGAGGGACAAAAAATTACAAGGAGCTAAGAGAAGAAGTCGAAGAGATCTGTATCCATCGCAGCAAGTGAATTACACCGAAATCGAAAGAAAGTTACGTATAATTATAAGAAAAAAGAAACATTTATTAAAAGCACACGAATGACACTGAAGTAGAACGCCAATTAGTAGAGTAATTCGCAGAATTTCCAAACTGCCATGATCTCACAATATTTCTTCTATGAGAGGTACCGGACACTGGACAGATAAAAGTAGATCCCCTCAGTGAAGATAAATACGAAAAATAATTAAAATCAAAATAAAGACAGTGTGGCCTCCGATGGAAATCAAATTTCAAGAGAACTAATGAAGAGTGGAGGGCCAATACTTACAGTTCAGAACTTGTCTTAGACGAGGAGAAGCAATATCTGTAATACCATTTAATTAATTTTGGAAAAGGTAAACAGAAAACACCTAAAATTAAACCAATTTAGAATAAAACTAGCTGATAACATAATAAATCATCTCACGTATGCAGACGATTTTGTTTAATAAGTGATAGCAAAGATGACTTGCAGCTCATGACAAACTCTTGCAGAAATATTTCTGTTAAATCAGGTTTAAAAATTAATGAGGAGAATCTGTGTACATGGTTATGAGCAAGGTATCGAATGGTGGTACCCAATTCACAGCTGATGAAGTAACTTTAAACGAATAGACTGTTTTAGAAATATGGGAAGTATTTTTAGCGAGCGAGATCGCAGCAGTAAATAAAGCATGTTTTAGTTTACGGGACGCGCTGTGCAGTAGAGCAGTTTCTAGATATTTTTAACTTTGTCTATACCCTTCACTAAGTTTTTGAAACATTAACTTCAGAAAAACAGATGGACAAGAACCGCTAGTCTTGAAGAGAAAAACATAAAGAAACAAGTTTGGTCCCAAGAGGGACCCCTGGTCATAGGAATGGAGAATATTTAAAAACCAGGAACTGGCAGAGCTATACTAGCAAGCTGATATTGGCTGAAGTGGTAGTCTGCTGAAGGATAAAAAAAGACTGGTGTGGGTTGAGTACTTAATTAGGATGGAAGACGAAAGACTACCGCGAGTAGTATTTTCAGTATGCTTGGATGGCAAAAGGGGCTGACGAGGGCCACTGACCAGATAAAAGGATGATATGAACAGGAATACCGGGACGATAGGTCTGAGAAAAAGAAAATGGGCCATGAAAGCGAAGAAGAGAAATGATTGGTGGAGGAATGTAAAAAAACGCATATGGTGTAACAGACCAAAGTGACAGTTACGAAGAAGAAGTTATACTTTATGGCACTATTTATTTTTATCATACCAATTTACTCGGAACAATCAACAAAGCTATTGCATTTACAAGAATGGGCTTTCCTCTCATTTATTCAAGGAATTATTCAGCAATTCTCAATGTTTCTGCTCAGTCAGAATTGTGACACCACAGAAACTGGGTCATTGGCATGTTGAGTTGGTAGAACTAGTAACCTCCTTACATATGAAGGAACACTTTCTGAGTCTGAAGATCGTTAAAGTAATTCATCGAAAACCAAGTGTTCAAATGACCGTGACGACGGATCACGTCCTGTACGAAATAGTGTACAATCTTTTCTTCTCAAAAATATAGTAGTAGAGAATGGAAATTACTCCTACTAGCATTACAGTTGCCTATCAACTTCGTACGTCATCAAGATTATCCTAGGAATTACCAGGTTCAAATGGTTCAAATGGCTCTGAGCACTATGGGACTCAACTGCTGAGGTCATTAGTCCCCTAGAACTTAGAACTAGTTAAACCTAACTAACCGAAGGACATCACAAACATCCATGCCCGAGGCAGGATTCGAACCTGCGACCGTAGCGGTCTTGCGGTTCCAGACTGCAGCGCCTTTAACCGCACGGCCACTTCGGCCGGCTGGAATTACCAGGTATGCCACTAGT